>NW_015634026.1:1583483-1619833 GCF_001515625.1 Sinocyclocheilus rhinocerous | reverse complement strand
GTCTTTTTATGCCTCGTCAAGCCTGTTCATGTCAAGTCTGTTCATGTCAAGTCTCGGATTATTGTTTGGATCACCTGTAAATAAACTGCACTTGGGTTCTTCACTACGCTCGCCTTCAGTGGACTGATTCGTTACAAATATTGATTACAAAAAAGTATGAAGTTTAAAAATGGCATGAATGTATAATGTATGAATATAAATGTAATGTTAAAACTTCATGTATTAATAATGCATATTATTTGAACTGTAAAGCCCAAAGTATACTTAGGTTAGGCTAGGATATGCTTACAGTGCACTTTAAACGAATGTCACCTTCAGAACAGTATGCGAGAAAAGGATGAACAAACAGTAAGTTTTGTGTTAATCAGCACTTAGCATTTAGAATCAGGTTAACTTTTACTATGTTGAGAATCTCTACGAACAATAGGCAATTTTTCAATTCTCAGGAAGGTTTTACATATTTAGGAATTAAGATTCAAAATATAAAAGAGATCATTTCAATTAATTATGACCCATTAATAAAAAAAAAAAGTCAGATTCGCTTCAGATGGAATGCTTTGCCAATCTCTATGATTGGACGTATCAATGTTATAAAGATGTTAATTCTACCTAAATTCTTGTATCTCATTCAGTCAAGTCCTCTTCCTCTTCCAGCTACATTCTTTGTAACACTCATGTAACACTAATACAACGTTTGTGCCTGGAAAAATGATGCGGAGTTTAAAAATTGGATGTACAAGGGAGCAAAACAAGTAAAAGATTTATATAAGGATGGTATAATGATGTCATTCCACCAATTGATGAGAGAATATGATATTCCTCAGAAACACTTCTTCAAATATCTACAAATAAGATGTTTTATACACTCTGAAATGAAAACTTATTTAGAGCCTTCTTTGTCAACTATAGAAGATCATACTTTAAAACATTTAAGGGATAAAGACAATCTATCATTTTTTATAATAAACTTTTAGAGGGTTCAAAAGAGAGTTCGATGTCTTATTTAACTGCATGGAAAAATGACCTCCAGGAAGATATTTCTAAAGATGAATGGATGGATTCTTGTTTGTTTGCCCAAACATATAGTGTCAATTCTAGATGCAGATTGCTGCAATATAAATGGCTCATGCGGACATATATTACTCTGGTTAAATTACATAAGTTTAATGCAAATATTCCTGTTATGATTGGTAAATTGACTGAAGAAAATGTTCCTCGTGATCCCAAATTCTTTTTCAAATATATCCAGTAAATTTTGTGGTGGACACCAATAAACGCAAACTAATTGACTTTTTAGTTTGCTTCAGGCCAAGCGGGCTATTGCTTTAAAATGGAAGGAGATACAAGACCCTTCCTCTATCTGTTGGATTAAAGAAAGGACTAACAGCCTCGCCATGGAAAAGTTGACTTATGCAGTTAAAGGGAAACTTAAAGACTTCTACAATATTTGGACTCCATTTTTACACTATTGTAACCAAGAGGACTTGACAACGGGGGATGACTGATATATAACACTCATCTCTTTTGTATTGGGTATCTCCACTACATAATGTGATTTCTGTACCAAAATAATAACTCAGAAAAGGTAACAGTTAAATGGTAAAATGGATGGCTGTGAATGGTGGTGTACGGGAAGGTATAGTTGAGATGTTTTTTTCCCCTTGGATTTTGATGTTCTATAAGGTTCTCTTACATATGTATATTTATTTTATTTTAATGTATTCTGTATTTTAAACAAATGCAAATAAATATATTTTGGAAATAAAAAAAAACTTACTATGTTTGTGGTAATCAGCATTAAGCCACAGATTCTGACTCAAATCAGGTTAACTTAGACTTAACTAATCAGCAGATGTGTGTAATTTTTTCCCATGTTAAAATTATTTAATAAAGGATCAATCACATAATATTTAGTACTTACACAGCACGTTAATTTTCTGTGGACCAGAACTGTTTTTTCCCTCTGAGTTAATGGCTGTACAGGAAATGGCCTCAGTATGTCGAGATACTCTCTCCAGTTTGTAAGTGGGGTTCTCTGCTAACCTCTTCCCATTTGAGCTGAACCACTGGTAGCTGTTTGCAGGAGGATTGCTGTTACTGGAGCAGTTCACTTCAACAGAGTCATTCTCCTTCACTGAGGATTTAGTGATCACGTTTACATTATATGGAGGATCTGATTGAGACAAAATGTTGATAAAATGCTGTTTATGATGTCTGTTCAACAGTCTGATCAGTTTAACTTTCTATCAAACATTCAGTTCATTTAATAGATGCTTTTATTCAAACCAACTTAAATTAGTATTCTACCATGGTTTTTAACTGGGGGGCTCTGCAAACTTTCAGTTTGGCCACAGGATCACAAAAAAATTATTGAAATTACTATATTATGCCGGTGTTCTGACAAATAATGCTGACTCACAGCCTGTAAGTAAGTTTTCATATTTAAAGGATTTGCCACTGATGATTCAAACGCGAGTTTTGAGAAGTGTAGTGTAGCGCTTGTTGTTTGTCATTTCTCCGATCACAAATGCAGACATGGTTTTATGTTTACGCGGCGTGATGCAATGCAACGCGTAAAAAGACGGTATAAGTCAGTAGGCTTGTTTGAGATGCAGTGAGGGGAGGAGTGAAATAAGTGCAGGCAAGACGGACAGTTTTGAGCTCTCGAAGTGTAACAAGTGGAGCATATACCAACGAGATCAAAAGCAGATATCGCGTTATTCACACTCACGTGCTTTGTTGCTTATAAACATGATATAATTTGAGTTCTTTTGCTTTTATGTGAAAATAAATATGATGAACAAGACACTCAAAGTGCTTGCTAATTAATTCCATACGAAAGGTGTATTTATCATGCATTTTTACTTGAATACAAACATATATTTTAGATTTTTATAGAATATAAATATATACATTTTTATGTAATTTAAATACATAATCACATGAAATCAGATAAAAAACAAATATTTTAGAAGAGAACGCAACATCATGGTTGTCTGAACCATTGAGCATTAAGCTGTGTCATCAGTCAGTCGTTTCCCATCATGCTTTTGATCAGCGCAGTCGGTGGAGAGCAACTGCGCTCGACTGCACAATCCGACACAGCCGCCTCGCCGTCGTGAGTTTTTTGGCACACGTCAGCATGACATCAGAGCAAGTCAGACGTAACTCGGACACTTTTCTAACCGGCATGCATCTCGCGGTGATCACCGGTGATTGGTTCTGTGCAGATTTTTTTCATCTCAAACAAGCCTATTGTAATCAGTAAATACGTCCCCACTGGATGCTACAAATGCCTCGTTTGTAATGGGTTTTATTGGTTTTGTCTCGTCGCACCGGGACAGGGCATCACAATATGGTAAGGGGCGAAACATTTCCGTCACATGCTTGAGGTATTCGGCCAATCATAATGCACTGGATAGCTGGCCAATCAGATCACACCTCGCTTTTCAGAAAGGCGGGGCATAGAGGAGAAACAATCCTGTTTCTTGTTTCGTGTTTTTTTACATTAAACCGCATAAACACATTTCATTACACCAAATACACAAAATAATGTTCTTTTTTAGCAACGTCATATGACCACTTTAAGAAAATCTTATTTAAATAGATTTAAACATAAAATAAGAATTAAAAAACTAAAAATAATATTTATTTTCTTTCCCCTCAAATAAAAAATACAGTTCTTGAAACATCTGAAATCACCAAATGAATTGTGGTTAATTCACATAAATACTAAACATGAAATATCTTTTATAGGACACCTCTGACTATTGTGTTGGACAGTGGGGGCTTTAGAGTCAAAAAGGTTGTAAATCACAGTCCTAAAATCATTAACAGCTAACAAGTAAAGATTTGAATTAGCATCTAATTCATTTATTTGTTTTTAACTCACATAGCGGACTTACATTTAACTTTGAGTGTTTTGTAGCCTGTCACTGTCTTCCCTTTAAACTCTGCAGAGCAGCTGAGGCGTTTATTGTGGTCTTCTCTAGAAGGAGTGAAGGTCAGGCTGTAAGATGTAAGCTTCCATTGACCATGATTTTGTGGCTGTGATGGACTTGAATGTGAGCCATCATGGCTCCAGGAGACACGAGGCAGGTCTGACGGACAGGAATGAGACACGGCACAGGTAGCAGTCACCGGTTTCCCTGATGTCACTTCCTCTTCCACAGAGACGGTAGGATTCTCTGGTGTTTCTGGTGAAGACACAAATTGTTGACACAATATAATTTTTTCCATCGTTCATAATGCTTGACATATTATTTCAAATATTTATTTAGATATTACACAACAAATGAAATTGATAACATCTGGATAATGTTAACCCTCATTGTGTTCCGGTCATTTTCATTTTCTTTGTTCCAGGAAAAATCTAGTTGTTATCACATAGGATTAAAACCTACTCACTTTACTCACACAGGTTATAACAACTTTCAGTTTATAACAAAATGACTGGATTCAATCATTTTACCATTTTGCTTTCTTTAAATTGTCTTTTGGATTTCTTTTTTGAACTGACTGATTGTAGTTCTTACTGATTTGTGCATATAGCTTTTGAGTGAAATAATGCACTCAAAAACGCTATAATTTTTCCCTAAAAAAAATAAAAATAAAACACTGCAGATGCATAAGCTAACAATACAAAGTTCCAAAACCTGTTGTAACGGTGGTCACCCAAAAAATAGGTTCAAGACTTAATAAAGGATATTTAAACAGGGTAACCTGTCACAATTTTACGGAAAATAACCCAGATAGTATAAATAACACCAGTTACATACATCAACTGAACAATATAAGTAAAATGTTTTTGTATTTCATTCAAAAAAATTATCACAACAACCACATCGAGTTAATATCAAACAAACACATTCTCGTTAATAAAGCACATCAAAAGGAAAATAAACAACAACAAAAAGAAACATTCTTTGAAGTACAGCGAAATTATGTGTTTAATTTCATTTCAGAGACCTCTTGAGTCCCACGCTAACATTACAAGTAAAAAATAAGAAAGAAAGAAAAACAATCAAAATTGACCCTTCGCAGGGAACTTGATTGACAGGCGATCTGACCAATGATAATGCCGAATCCGCCATTTTGTTTGAAAAACAAATCGGACAGGAGAGTAGATTAACTTCGGCGGACTGGAACTTGAAAAATGGTGTGTATTGACGTCTTTCCGTGGTTGAAATACCTTCTGATGTTAATTCATGTTTATTTCATACTTTAAGTCAGCGTTTCCCAATCCAAGTCCTCGCGGGTAGGGGTCTGGGGGTGCGAGGGACTGGGATTGGGAACCGCTGCTTTAAGTAACTATGAAAAAATAATCGGTTCGCGTGCCGTTTGAGGCCCTACAGTGATCTTTCACGACACATTAAAGAAACACAAAACTGAATTTATTGTTTGAATTTCTTAAAAATTGCAAAATTTGACTAAGACTTTGCTTCATACCAGAAGTAACCTGCTCTGTCTTGTCTGTTGGCACTTTGTCAGTGTCTTCCCAGCAGGTACCTTGATGTCAATTTGACGTCAAATATTAGTCAAGATTTTATCAAGGTTCTGTATAGCATCATTTTATATTCAGCTTGGATGTCAGTTTCATCCGGTGGTTAATTGGGTAAAAATAGGAAGTTATCCCACACTGAAATTGGTTTAATATACAGTAGTCAACATTTGAAGTGGATCAAAACCTTTCATCAAAGTTGTCCTAAAACCAAAACAGTACCCGTTCTTGTCTTAGGACAACTTTGATGAACTTTTTTGATCCACTTCAACTGTTGACTACTGTATATGTAGGCCAATATGTTTGACGTTCAGTTTCCGTCATATCAACGTCATGTTTTAAACGTCCAATTGATGTCATATTGACATCACATTGACATCAATGCAGGGCTCCAGATAAAAAAAAATCGAGTAAGGAGCCATTGGCTCCTATAAGAAACAAACTTAGGTACAAACTTAGTACACAGAATCAGTGCCAATATCATGGACTATAAGTACCACTTGGCCATTGAGTGTAGTTTGGGCTCCTCCTCAATGCATCCTATAAATGTTGTCATGTCTTTCACACATCTAGTCGGTTTTTCTTCATTAGTAAAATGAAATTTTATAGGTGGTGTTGAATTTTATCTTTAGCTTGCATTCTTTCTTATCATGTAGACAAAAGGTTAAGTAAAAATATTAATATGCAATAGCGCATAAATATAGCAAAATACTCCTCTTTATAGTTAATTTTCTAGCTGACTGATGAGCTTATAGACGCTGAATTCTGAGGTAAATTTATTGTTACATGGCAATATTTTCAAGCTTTACACATTTTCCGCAGTTTGAAACACTGAATAAGCGATTAGCTACGTGAGACATTTCAGTAAGTTGTACTGTAGGCTATCTTATAAAATATCCTACCTGTTGATGTCCATTCATGTTAATTTCGTAGGCTACTATAGTAGTAAAGAGATAGATATAATGGGTTCACGCAGGGGCGTAGCCATCATTTCAGAAGTGAGGGGGACTTTATTTATTACCTGGAGATGACTTGACAAACACAAATAAACCATATATTGTGTATTGTCGCAATCGTATGTTTATGTTTTCATGTTTCCAAACGTTTCTGTTTTTCTGTGAAAAAACTGTTTTCATACAGTGATAGCTGGACGCTTTTGTCCATTTCCTCGTACGACTTTCTGCGCGAGAGCGCGTCGCCCGCGTCCCCCGCGTAATCTACGCCCCTGGATTCACGTGTCGCTTGAACTGAGGCGCTTAAAAGCGATCCGCTCCTGCTGCATTAAAGAGCGCCAAAACCGTATTTATTGTTTGAATTTCGTTATGAATTTGGCATAATTTTAAAGCTGATACTTTGTGTATTAAAAGGTAACAAAGCACAAAGATTACTGGATGGCAATTGCTCTACAAATAGGCTAATATGAAGTTCACGCATTAACAGAACACATCATATCGACTAAGATCTTGATAACAAGAAGCCTGATTATAAACGAGAATTGTTAACGATATTGCCAATATCCACACAACTGACAGCTTTTCCTGTTGTAGTTTGTTCAAGTTGTGCACAAAATACTCCCTCTCCCAAATGGAACACTTCATGTGCTCTTGCGGTCTTATGGACATACAATGGCCGCCGCGTGCACGTGTCCGTTAAGTCCACGAGACCGTAGGGCAGGGTTCCTCAAATCTTGTCCTCAGGAGGAGATGGTCCTGGCGCTTGCTGGACACTCTGGGACGTTCTGAAGACTTCTTCACTGCAGTCGAACCTCTCTCCTTGAAGTTCTTGATGATACGGTAAATGGCTCTTTCATATGCAATATTCTTTGTAGCAATTTCCTTGCATGTGAGGCCATTTTGATGCAAAGCGATGATGGCTGCACGTGTTTCTTTGGAGGTAACCATTGCTAACAAGAACACAATGATTGGAAGCGCTAATTAGTGATAGTGACAGTGATTTTACCTGACTAGTACTCATTCACACTTTCACATGTGCTGCTGATATGATTATTCAATTAATGCTAGCCGGTCATTTTGTGTCAGGATCAAAAAACAGTGAAATTAGTATTTTTTTTTTTTTGTGAAAAGTTCATTTTTTGGCAATGAAGCTTTTAGCCATTATTTAAAATGCATCTGATCACTCTACACAATAATCTAGAAGCAATGTGAATGAACACCACAACAGCTTAAGCAGCAAACTTTGCAAAACACAAAATTTATGTCACTGCCAAAACCTTTGGCCATGACTGTATTTTAGGGTTCATTTTCACAGCTTTTATGATTTGTCTGTCTTCAACTATTATTTTTGAACATATAATATGTATAAGACAAGTTTGTACCAGATGTAGTTGTAGTTCATGCATCTTTTCTGCAAAGATATTTAACGTGATTTGTTTAACATTTACATTATCTTGATTATTTAATGTGTGGTGCACTTGGAATAGAATTTTCTTTAATTAGAGGGTTAATGAAGAAAAAGTTACTTGAATCATGTTGTAGTTACATTTTCAAAAATCATAAAAAAAACCGAGAATCGGTCACTCAATTCAACTCACTGAAAAAATTGAGATTTTAATTTTTTGCCATATCGCCCAGCCCTAGTTCCATAAATAACCTTTAACATCCATGAAACCTTTACATTACAAACAACAACAAAAAAAATATATATATATATAATTTATTTGCAGTAAAAAAAGATTCTTTAGATTATTTTTAAGAGTGAAGGTTAACATTTAAACCTTTTTATTGAACACATTTCTCTTACCTTTCACAGTTATAGATACTTTCTCACCATATGAGTAGCTGTCAAAATCTTTCATCTCAATCCGGAACTCGAATGGCCCAGCGTCACTGCTGCTCAAAGAGCTGATTTTCAGAGAACAGTCGTTTTGGCGCAAATCACCAATGAGACTAGTGCGACCTTTGAATGAGTCAATGATTTTTGAAGTGTCTGTATGGTACACTATTGAATGTCCTTTGTACCAAATCCCTGTAAATTCTGTGTATGTTTTTCCATTTGCAGGGTAGCTGAACGTACAGGGAATCAGCACACATGATCCAGACAAACCCACCACTGATTCTGGCATTTTAGCGCTCCATTCCCCAGCATTAGCAGATGACACTGAAAGAAGAATAAATAAAAATTTTTAATTGATTTTATTTCTTGACAATTTAGTTACCAATTAAAATATTTTATCTAATGTTACTAATGTCTAATGTTTCAATAATGAAACCGTCTTTGTAAAGCAATGATTGTTGTGTTTTTGTATATGTCTAAATTATTTTTTAGATTTAAATTTTTTGCCATATCGCCCAGCCCTAGTTCCATGAATAACCTTTAACATCCATGAAACCTGTACATTACAAAAAAATTAAAAATAATAATAATGTTATTTGCAGTGGAAAAAGATTCTTTAGATTATTTTTAAGAGTGAAGGTTATTTTCTAAATTATTTTCCAAGACACTCATCTTAGTTCAGCTAATAGTTTCTTCCCCATAGATGACTGGAAGTACACTGTAATTCCTTTGTGTGAGGAAGGACTCATTTTAGTTTATTTTTTAACACTGCATGGCCTAAGTCTGAGAAAAGTAACTTAAAGGGGTCATATGATGCAATTTCATTTTTTCCTTTCTCTTTGGAGTGTTACAAGCTCTTGGTGCATAAAGAAGATCTGTAAAGTTGCAAAGACTAAAGTCTCAAATCCAAAGCCTTCACACACTTGAGGTATTCGGCCAATCATAACGCATTGGATAGCTGGCCAATCACAGCATACCTCGCTTTTTCAGACCGATGAGTTTTGTAAAAATCGACGCGTTTCAAAAAGGCGGGGCATAGAGGAGAAACAATAATGTACAGTATGTGGAAAATAATGTGTTTTTTGAACTTTAAACCGCATAAACACATTTCATTACACCAAATACACAAAATAATGTTCTTTTTAGCAGCATCATATGACCCCTTTAAAATTAAAGAATTTTATTGTATAAAATTCACTAAAACAGGACTAAGCTTTGATTATTTAAAACAGCTGTCATACAAAGATAACCATTTTCTCTTGTTTCTTTTTACTAACCTTGGAGCCAGAGAAAGAATAAACAGCTCCAGAAAACCATCTCTGCATCAAAGTTCAGCACCTGGGAATAAATGTTGCCATCATTTATGGCACTTCAGTTGCTACCGTAATTACTAATATACACTGAGTATTGTTTTACAATCCCATTGTTTTCATTGTTGAACATTGTTTAATTTCTCACTGTTTATGGATCGCAGTACAACAAGTGCAATACATCAGTAATTTATTAAAGGATTTAAATAGTCACTGTGTAGATATAATTTTAAATATTGTCACTTACTGTTGTGTCCTCAAAAAATGCCTGAGTTCATCAGAAGTAGAATAGCGCTGTACATATTTGAGAGCTTCCTTCCCTTTATGTCTTGCTGAATGTGATGCTTCTGATAATTTGTTCACTTCCTATTTCAAAGTCTTCTTGCTTTCTAATCTTGCTTTCTTGCTCTAATATTTCTAACACTTGCTTTCTAATCTTTTTGTATTCTATCTGTTTTCTTTTCATTTATTATACAATTAACAAAAGCAAAAAGACCTCTAACACTAGCTTGCTCTATTCTTTTTCTATTTTATCTGTTTTCTTTTTATTTATTATATTATTAAACCCTTGCTACCATACTGCGTTAAGCTAACTGAGACTTGTTATAGCACTGGTATATCATTGCTCATTTGTTGATTTTGATTGCTTCCACACTGTAAAAAGTAATCACTGAATCTACTTAAGAAAAGCGAGTAAACATAACTGATTTTTACAAATTTGTTGAATTTACTTAATTACACTGTGTTATGTGAACTTTCAGGTGGATGCAATAGTTAAACTAAACAACTTTTGTCTTCATTTGTAAGTCGCTTTGGATAAAAGCGTCTGCTAAATGACTAAATGTAATATATATATATATATATATATATATATAATTCAGTATCCAATTAAATTTAGCTTCACATATATCGTATAAAAACAGAATTCTAAATCTAAAAATGAAACAATCTCCTCCCTTTGTGCTTTGAACTTTTCTATGCTGCGCGCTGTGACTCCGTGTTGCTTCAAGCGCATCATTCTGCGCACGGGATGCGCATTAGCGCTTTCTGCCGCTCTGTGTTGGAGCCTTTCGTATCATAAATACTTTTGCACAATGACAGATTATTAGTTAATTATTAATGACAGATTATTAGTTAATTATTAATAGCCTTTCTTGTTCAGCTAATCTATCATATCTATCATATGTTGCTGCTTTGAAGTTTAATGTTATATCCCATGTATGTAGAATGAATCTTTTTCTTGTAAATTAGGCTACATTTTATTATAAACATAGTGTTAATGCTTGTAGCTTTTTGTCTTATTTGTGAGCAAAGCTGCGTTTACAGCAGAAAAATTTCTTTTATCATTAAATTTGAAATACAAACAGTCAAAAGCTGTTGCGTGTTGCTTACAGTATCTTTCGTTTTTGAAAAAGTCCCCACAGTGCTTTTTCTTACGACGTCTATATTCAGCACAAAATCTTCAGGTTGTTCATAAGCAACTAACACAGCATTAGTTTTTAAATAGAGATAGAAATGTTTCACTACTGTTTCACCAGCTGTTAAATTAACACTTATCAATGTGTCAGTGTAGATGTGGGTGGTGGCTGTCAAACATTAATCAGTAAATGACTAAATTATATATATATATATATATAAAGTGTTTTTCTCATTTGCATTTTTTCTGTTCCTGTTTTTAGTTTAAGAGGCCTATTTCGTGTACATTTTCAAGGTAACCACACACTGCCTTATCAGCCTGTTAAGGACATCATCTTACTTGTGTCATTGCAAAGACTAGGCTTTCTTTTTGAGCCTGCTATCTGCTCCTTGTCTGATAAACACAAATTTAAACATTAAAAATGAAGTGACTATTGTGTTGTGAAACATTATGGGATTATGTTCAAGTTAGTTGTTCAAAACATAGACAATATGCTATGTAGCCCAATGTTTTCATACCTGAAAATTTTTTTTAATTGAAAACACATGGTAATGTATTTTGCTGATCCTAAAGACTAATAACTATTTTTCCTACATTTTTAAAGGAGAGGTCAAGGACATCACATTGACATGAATTTTGACAACAAGTAAGTATCTGCATGTTTATTATGAATGATGATTTGTAAATTATATATCAAGGATTATTTATCAGATTTGATTTATTATAGTGTTATATGCATAGACTGTATGGTTATATGTTAATAAAAGTGGAAGTCTGATGCCAATAAATGTTTTTGTGAATGTTTATTCTGTAAAAGAGTAATGCCAATGTCATGGGTTCGCTTCTCAGGGAAAGCATGAGCTGATGAAATAGTATATAAAGAAAATGTATAAAAGTATAAAATGGTAAGAAAATAAACATCCTTTTTCTGTTACTTCCACCGCGTTATGGACAGTTACTTCAATATACTTCAATATTTTTTCTCTAAGGTTTCTGAATCTTAACAGGGCTAACAACGTATGTACAGTGTCCGGAAACAAGCCTTTCTCCAAAGCTCGAATGCCATCACCAAAGAGGTACGGGCAATAAATCAAACTTTTTGTCACATAGTAGCCTATACTCTCTCTTACGGAGCACATGAAATATCTTACTGATTGCCTAGATTCATTGCATTGAATGATTCATGTCTGTACTTAGTTCTCAAGTATTCTCTTTGCTACAACAGTCCTATATCTTGTGTAATTAGATTTTTTATAAATGTTTTATTGTAGTTACATTTAGAATGTCTTTGCATCCCCTAATGAATGAATGAATATTTTTTTTAAATAAGCCAACTGCTGTAATCAATGTATTTATTTACAAATTCTTTTTCCACATGATTCACCTCAGTGAGGCCAAATCCTATTCTGTGAGTATACTTTATTATACTTTGTCCATCATGTGAAAATCTTTTTAGAATCGTTAACATCTGTTGTTTAGTGCTGGACTTCTTGTTGGTCATACATTTGATCTCATAACTGAAATGTGTTATTTCCTATTAAATCTGACTTCTGTATCTCTGTTTTCTGTTGCAATTTTCCATTAAGGGTAGGGTGGCCATATGTGCCGTTCATACGGGACACGTCCTGGCCAGGATTTTTATATTGCCTAAAACATCCAAAGTAGTTTGACCAATAACATGCAGGTATTGTATATAATCGACCAATCGTGGCGCGTAAAAAAGGTGAGATCTACAGAGAACGATCAAAGCAATGCAAATACGCGCATGTGTTTGTTCGTTCGTTCGACTTGAAGCGTCGCTGCGCACCGATCATTGAATGACACCAAAGTACCACGAGAGCGATTCGAAAGCATAAGGAGCAGTCTGCTCTGCTCTCTATAGCTCTCGTGAATGTCATACAACGATCGATCTGCACAGTGCAAACAGCCAAAACATGGATATTTTAGGCAATATAGAAATCCTGGCAAGGACGCGTCCCGTAAAAATGGCCCGTATAGTCACCCTAATTAAGGGTCACAATTATGATGATGATTACACCAACACGGCAGACCTCAACTTATATGGAAATATCTGATGAAAATGCCACATTTTAGATGAAAACGGTAGACTTGACATCAGGGGAGTCTTCAGGCAATCCTGTCACATATTGAATAACTGAGTGTTGCATTTTAAGCCTGGCCTATAATGCCTACACATGCATATAGTAGGCTACAGTATTACTGTGTTTACATATTTTGTTATGATGCTCACATTGCCAAGTTATAAGAAAATAATGTACATAATAGTTATAGTGCTAACATACCTTTTTAATATGTGAGAAACAGTGAAACTTTTAGCTGAACTTAAGCTGAAAGTTAAAGGGGTCATGAACTGAGAAATCAAATTTCCCTTGATCTTTTGACATATACCAGGTCAATAAAACATCCTGTAGTTAGTTAAAACAATTCTAAATCAGATTGGCTTATTGAAAATGTAAATTCATTCTCTGCCAGCAGAAGGTGCTTTTGGAGAAGCAGAAATAGAGGTTTCCCCGGTAACGGCTGTACACAAAGCAGCGCTGGACTCACAATCGCTGCTTTATCAGGCATTACGGGCATGATGAAATTAAAATTACATCGAAAATTTACATCGAAAATTACATCGTGCCGCGTTTCGATTTTGAAACATGTAGTGCTCATGTTTATTCAACAAAGTCAAAGCCTTTTGGAAAATCTATTTGAGGCGGTCAGTTTTGATATTGTGGTGGGTCGCCACAAATAAATAAATGTATGGGAAACACATCCCACAGCACAACCACCTGAGCCCAACTTAAGTCTACTCATCACTTTAACTGCGTTTGTAGTTGGCACCACTAGCCAGACCGATAAACAAACACAGACCGGAAGTTAAGTTCGGGCCAGGCGTGTGCGCCCAATTAAACCATCTGGATCCAACAGCAATGTGATGTCGCAACACAAGTGTGAGTAAATGTGTTTTTACCACTATTGCATTGTCTGTTCCAGATCGTTTGATATATTGAGTATTACGTTTTTAAAAAACATGACCCGTGTTGTTTTCAGAGTAGGCCTATATCACAACAGCGTCCATCTATTATTTTAATATGCAAAACTGTTAGCCAATCGTAGAAGTGGGTGTTTACTTCCGAGTCTCGAGCCTATTAAAACAAACTGTTCTGCAGAGACAGTCAAAAACAAGATAGAAAATAGCCTATTACTTCTAAATGATGTTTTTTTTATGTAAAAAAAATCTTGATAACATTATAAGTGGACTTTTGAGAACATTATAAAATAAGTTTAAAAATGCAGTTCATGACCCCTTTAATACTGTATTTTTGTTTATTGTCATTTTTGGTAAATAACTTGCGGGCCCCGCAGCACCCCATTACCCCACTTTAGAAATGTTTTGGTGTGTTTATTTTAGTTAATTTTTGGACCAAAAATACACAATGTAATAAAAAAAAAAAAACATCTTTACATTTGATTTGTACAATGTAGCCTAAAGGTTTAATAAAGCATGATGCAACATGTTCCCTGTTACTGTTTGGCATCTGGATTTCTCGTTACTGCTTATTCCCATTTGGACAGGTGGTTTCAGAATATACTTTTCATATATTTTATCATATATACCTATCTTGAATTCTAGACATTTCTGAGTCAAAGATTGTACCTGCTTAAATGCTTTACAAAAAATAACTGTAAAATAACCACCAATCTATCATTTGTATGTTCACAACTGTCTTGATCAAGACCTGGGGCAAGTTCAAGCTCAAACCGGTGTGCACCGTTTTGCGACGGTTGTTTCCTGGAAACGGTGTGCAACGAGGTTTGAGATGCGTTTTCTCTTGTTTGGTGTGTGTGTCAAACATGTCAGCCCAATCAGCAACAACGTGTATGTAAACCACGCGGTATTAAAGAGACAGCTCATGCTTTGTTTATAGACTATTTGTGGGTGGCTGTCTGTTGTTTCACCTATCAATTCGTGTCGATAAAGTATAATAGGGTAAATCCTGTATAGTGATTTATCCTATATAGTGCTTGCATAAAGCATGTAGTGCATACAAAGATACATAACAGCTAAATTACAAGTGTAAGTCATTGTAAGCCCCGTTTTTGTCGGGGCTGAACGCAGCCCAGAACATTTTTTATCTGTTACCTCTTAAAGCAACACCATAGACAGACATCAAAACTTTCTAAACACAGCTAAAAAGTATCAAAATGTATTCTAGAGGAATTTGGTGATTCTGGGTACTTTTAACACCTCAAGAAATCATTTAAACAACTGTCAAAGTTTGGCAAGTAAATCGTACTGTGCATTCCCTAAACATATTTAACCAAAGTATTATTATTTATTTTTTATTTATTATTCTTTATTTGCATCTAAAGGGTTTGTATAGTTTTATCAAGCAGCACACACTGTACTATTCAAGTCATTTCAAAACACAAAGTTTGAAAAAAATGACCATTTTAATGGGTATTTGTAGGGAGTGGACTATACAGCACTCGGCCTTAATTGGCATAGACTGCCTACAATTTGTTCACATTGCAAGACTAGGTGCGCACATGACAGCCTTATTTGGAAGAAAAAAATATTCCTTTCTCTCTATTACTCTCTACCATGATTGGGTCATAGTAAAGAGACTTCACGGCGCCTCTTATAGGATCTTTCTCACATAACTGTGCAGTGTTTTTGTCTTTCACAGTCTCACATTTTGCAGCGCATGCATAGACCTTTTCTATCCAATCCGTTTGTTTGCTAATGAGACTTCATTAAGAAGGGAAGAATGAAAATAAATACATATTACTTTTTATTTAACAGAACATAAGGTTTCCATCAATTTGAGCCAAATTTGTCTTGATTTGGTGGCTCCACTTGTAGTATAAAAATAACTGTAAACAACTATTTAGCCGTGGGTGGAATTTGTTATAGCCTATTGAACAGATATTTTTCTTTCCTTTGTTTTTGTACATGTAAAACAACGTTGTTGTTGTTTTACTTAAGGGCAAATCCAGGAATGCGATGGGACCTCTGTTACTTAAATTGCTTTTACAAGGTATAGCATCAGCTTTCCCGCTCTTTTTCTTCATAGATTCTCTTGATAAGGGTAAACATCATTAAAATCTAGAAACGTGGTAGCTTTTCTAAAGTCAGGTCTTTATTTATGAAGGCTTGTTCTGTCTTCCCCAGTACTGCCTCGTGGTCATTTTACTGTGTTCAAGATTGCGCATAAATTCTAAATTGCAGATAAGGTGCTTGCAGTGCTTAGCTGGAAAATGGTTGGTACGAAGATTAGATAAGCCAAGGAATTCGACAGTCACCAGTGTACTTCACTTCTCAGATATTTCGCACTGCAAAGTTTTCTGGAGGAGACATTACAACTTTTGTTATTTTACATGTACAACGTGAGTAATTTGTTAGCATCATGTTTGATGTGTGCGATCTCTCTTTGTCTCATTAGGTATCCTGTTTAGTTTATTTTTTTTTATTTTTTTGTAAACTTTATACTTAAAGAAATTTGAAAACTCCTATTGATTTACTTTCTAAAAATATTTGCCATTAAAATGTACCTTGTTGTAATGTCTGTAATGCTGTGGTTGACAAAACACATTATTTTACTTTCAAAACAGCAATTCTTTTGCATAATAGTATGTTTATACAAGCTAAAAACTTGATGTTTAATATAGATTTTTAATTAGTTCTGTGATTGAAAGCAGAAAATATAAAGCCTTTTTTCTATCACTCAGCCATTAAATGTTCTCCAACTTTTGTCCCACAGGTGTTCTACTCTATGATGCTTTGGGATGAGAAGTGAGAATGCCAAAAGACATTCACGGCCTCAAAGGTTCCTGTCTGGTCATTCCATGTTCTTTCAACTATAAATCAAACCCACCCAAAAACCCACGTAGGGTTGTGTGGTATCAGCGGGATTCTAAAGGTTTACCTTTAGTTTACGATCCTTTGTATCCAAACAATGTCAATGAGAAGTTCAGAGGAAAAACTGATTTATATGGAGAATCAGATTGGGATTGCAGTCTGCTGATCAAAAACCTGGAATCGTCTCACAATGGAGAGAAATTATACTGATAGTGATATACTGAGGATTGACCCTGAAAATATTGCATGGCAAAACTATGAAACTGATGATGCTACCTCTACAGTTCTTGTTGATGGTGTGTAAATGTTCGTGGAATAATATTTTTCCTCTGTAATATCTATGATTGTCCAGCTGTAGTAGAATATTGTGTGGCCAGTAACAATAGACGCAATAAATACTCCCAAATAAAATCTCCCAAATTGACTTCTTTCTAATCAATGTATTTGTTTAAATATCATTTTAAAAAAAGGCAAGGCCATTTGCCCCCAAAAGAAAATATTTTATACGTCTTTGCATTATATATCAAAATATCAAAACAAGTGGTATGGTTAAAAGATTGTCCAGCTGTAGTAGAATATTGTGTGGCCAGTAACAATAGACGCAATAAATACTCCCAAATAAAATCTCCCAAATTGACTTCTTTCTAATCAATGTATTTGTTTAAATATCATTTAAAAAAAAGGCAAGGCCATTTGCCCCAAAAAGAAAATATTTTATACGTCTTTGCATTATATATCAAAATATCAAAACAAGTGGTATGGTTAAAAATAATTTAAAAAATGGCTCAGATAAGCTTTGTCCAAATCATTTTTGGGGCCAGTGTAAATTTTAAAAACTTTATAATGTACTAATTCTAATGTTTCTGTCAGTTAAAGCGGCTCCACAACAGCCCAGCATCAGTGTTTATGGAGGTGAAAGGACAGGTGATACCATCACTGTAGCATGTTTAGCTTTCCACACGTGTCTATACAGCAAACCAACCATTAGTGTGAACGGTATAGAAGGATCTGACGAAATAAAGGATGAGTCTGTTAAAGATGGCCTGTGGAAAACCACTCTGACACGCACAGGTGTCATAAAGGCAGAAAGCTTGATTATTAAGTGTTCAGTAACACATTATGGTGGCATAACGGTGACAGCTACAGAGGTCAAAAGGTAAAAATGTGAGTAAACACAAATATGAACGGCATGCTTTGTGTGATATTAGCAGTAAGTTCATTTGAAATGTTACAGTGGAACCTATTACAAGATTTCAGTTAAATTTCAGGTGTTCATCATAAGATAATGATTGAGCCTGAACTGGCAGATGTCACAGAAGGCGTCGCAAAGAACTTCATTTGTAGCGTCTTCCATTCCTGCCAGAATGAGAATCCAACCATCACATGGAACTATGAGAGCATGTAGGTCTCAGCGTGGAACAAAAAGCATTCCGATTTAGATCAGTTTCGGATTGCATTTTCCAACATTACCTTTCTGGGTGCAAAAGAAGACCATGGGAAGAGACTGATATGCACTGCAAAATTTTCCGGAGGAAACATTGAAACTTATGTTGTTTTGCGTGTACAAGGTGAGTAACTTGTTGTGAGCATCATGTATGTAATTTGATCTCTCTATGTCTAGTTATTACAGTGGTATTTTATCTATTCTTGTTTTTTGTAAACCTCATAACTAATTTTAAAAACTCTCTTTGGTGAATATTCATCATTCAAATTATGCGTTGTTGTAATGTCTTCATACTAAATTGTGGTTGATGTTTCATGCATGTTATTAACTTATGATTTACGCAATTATGTGAATGGCAAGTTATGCAAAATATAATTTGTGTGTTTTCTACCAATTCTGTATCAGAATATCAAAAACCAGTGGATCAAATCCTGAATGAAAGTATGTGTTTTCCCTTCTGTAGCTGCTCTCATATTTGTATTATTGCACTGCACTCATAGGCTTTTTGGCAATGAAATGTTAAGTTCTGTAATAATGGTTCATTATATATTATTTGAGCCCATTTCCAATATGTGGCAGACGTGATACCCAATCATGTGTGGTAATACCATGCAGTTTCAAGACAGATGAGGAATATGTCACTCGACTTCGGGTTCTTTGGGTCACCAGAAAAGGTGGCTACATGTTCCACACCGACCAGTCGATGTCTTGGACAACTTCAAAGGCCGCACAAGGCTCCTCGGAAACCCAGATGAGCAGAACTGCACTGTGTAGATGGATGATGTCAAAAACTCATGACAATAGACCATTCTGTTTTCGAGCAGAAAGAGAAAATGAGAGATACCGTTTCAACAACAGCTGTGTGTTCATTATAATGCGGGGTGAGAACATATAACCACATTATAATCACTTGGGTTCACATACTTTTGAAAATGTACTTCATGCCAAAACTAATTTAATGTTTTTGTGTTAAAAAGCCCCCAACAAACCTGTGATGTCATCCCTCCCTGAAGACATCGAGCCCAGGACACGCGTCGCTTTCAAATGTTCAGTCAACCACAAATGCTCCTCTCACCCTCCCCAAATCATCTGGAGCATCCCAACAGCCCGAGAAACTATCAGCCACAATCACATGGGTGGAGGCGTCTGGGAAACAGTGTCTGCTGTGACCTTTATTCCAACTGGATATGAAGAGAAAGGTGAAATTGTCTGCACTGCCAAATTTTGGGGCAGTAAAACAGAGAACAATACTTTCTTCCTCAGTATTAGAAGTAAGTATAGACTGATGTTAATGAGATTGGTTTGTGCATTTGTCTGTGTTTTAATATGACTGCTCAAATAGAAACCATATAAAATATGACTATTAATCCCGTTAAAATAATATTATAATAGGAGTGCAAAGGCTTAAATTGGAGGCTGTCGGGCTGTATGCCACAGTTCTCTCACTTGTGTTCATCCTCCTTTGAGTGCTTGCTGGAGTCTTAATATGCAGGAGACGGCACAGATAACTTTGTATGGCTTATTCTCACCCTTAAGAATTTTTGTATCAACTTTTGAGGTCTGTATCTCAAACTGTATGCCAAACAGAAAGTGAGATTGTATCTTAGAAATGCTTTAAGGTATTGAAACTAAATTTTCTGAATGTTGTCTTCATAACGTGAGTACTGGAATAGTAATGGACAGAGCACCACCAACTAGTCAAGAAATCTTAAAATTGCTTTTTAACTTAAAAGTTTCAAAAAGTTTTGGCATAAAATCATGAAACTTTGATGAAACAATGTTCAGTTGAATTTACTTGCAATGAATTTGCTAATGCTAATCTATTTTTGTCAGTCAACACTGGCAATATTTCAGTTTTACATTCTCATTATTGATTGTAGACAGCCTCATCATGATTTGCAAGGGTCACATACACAGTCTGAATAGAGGTATGTACACTGTAAAAAATAAGTATAATTTTAACAGTACATTTTTGTAAAAACACTACGGAAAAAAAAAAAAAACTGTTGATAGCTTAACAGTAAGTTCCCATACTATATACAGGGAAAAACTGTAAAATATCTAACCAGACATTTCATGTAATTTTACAGTAAAATGCTGTTAATTGTACAGTTTTTAGAAGTAAAAAATATCAAATCAATGTATAATTTACAGTCAAAAACTATAAACTGATATTCCCAGAATTCCCTGCTTGACACTCCACATTTGAAAGTATTTTGTTTAAATAATTATGTTTTTCAGTAGTTTTTGTTACCAGTTATGTACATTTGGGCTTTATGTTACATCTTCTGTTGTTTAATGAAAGTTTATTGCATTATTTAAGTATCATGATTACCATGATGGTGTTTTGTGTTTGCATTAATGACTCTGTTCACCTTCTATATATTGATATATACTTCTGCTTGTGGCGAAGCTACTTGTGATGAGCTTTGATTCTTCATGTGTCTTTCTCTTTTACCACCTGCGTTATTATGGTGGTTGTCAGTATGTTAAAGGTTCAAAAAAGATTTTAATAGCAGTGTGCGTTGTTGAATTTACTGGTTTACATTCAAATTTTCTTGTTTGTAAATTACAGTTTTATACAGTTTAACCAGGAGGAGAGTATTAAAATGAATCATGCAATGCGATTTACTAGCACCCAAAAAAAGCCTCAAAGCAGGCAGTAATCTGCGCTGCTCTTGGTAGATTGTGCTGGTCATTATGGAAAAGATCTGGCTACATCTGTGTTCTTTAATGTGAGCATTGTTAGTAAATCACCCGCCAAATTTTCCCCTCCCATCTGTGTTTTTTTGGAATTTGGAATATGAATTTGGCCCTGTTTAGTAAATCTGGCCCTACATTTTTAATTTCTCCACCAGTCGTTTTAGTATACCTGAAGGAAGAGTAGCTTGGACTAACAGAGGAAACAGGAGTGATATCGGGTAAGTAAAAAATAAAATAAAATAACAATAAAATAAAATAAAATTAGCCTATATACTTTTTAATTGTTGGTGTTGGTCCAACCAAATTCAGTGTTGGTCCTTGTTTCCAATCCACTAACTAGTGTTGTCTACAGGTATACTGGAAATGCTCCCGAAAGACCACCAAAGGCTGGACAGAGGCAGGTTGAAAATATAAGATTACAAATATTGTTCTAAAAAATAATCATACTATTTAAACTGTCACATGTTCTGTATAGTTCTATTCCTTTGTCATTGTGTCTTGTTTTCCCTGTGCCTATTATGTCTAGTCTGTCTATTTAAGTCCTGGGTTTCTTCTGTTCATTGTTCGGTCTCATCTAATGTAACTGTGTAGTGTGTTTCTTTGTTTCCAGTGTTTATTAAAACTCCATGTGAACCTTCTTCTTCATGCGCTTTATTTTGATTACTACACAAGTGTTACAGAAACATTACATGCCTATTTAAAAAGTCACATCTTTTAACAGACGGAGCATCTGGAGCCGATTTTCTAGGTAATTAGTATTCTGATCAGTATTGCTTACTTATAATTGCCTTTGCATATTAGTTGATCTTTGTTTCCAATCCACTAACAGGTATGCTGGAAATGCTCCTGAAAGACCACCAAAGCCTGAACAAAGGCAGGTTGAAAGTATAATTATAAAATTATGAATATTGTTTAAAAATTAATCATACTTTTTAAACATTACTTCACTATTTAAATGTCAACTCTGTTAACATACAGAGCATCTGGAGCCGATTTTCTAGGTAAGCAGTATTCTACTTATTGTGTTATGCGTTTCATTATTAAATAAATAAAATAAAATGAGATTTTTGTTGTTTTTGTTGTAGACACCAATCACCCAGAACCAATGCAAATCTGAGAGCAGAATACAAGTCAGTACTTTATTCTTTAATAATAATAATAATAATAATAAAATAATTATGTAAGATAAATGTTTCCTTACATTTATATAATAAAAAGATTATGATAACACTCTTTTAATGAATGGCTGACTTATAGTTGTCTTTGCATATTAAACAGATATGACAAAGTAATTTCATATTTTAGCATTTTAAAGAATTTAAATAAATGTACATTTCCGAAAGTCACATCACTGATTAACCATTTCTCTTCACAGGGCAAACAACACATGTACAGTGTCAGGAAACAAGCCTTTCTTCAAACCTCATATGCCATCACAAAAGAGGTACAGTAGTGCATTTGAATGACATATGTCATAATGACAAAGTCTAATTTCATTGTACTCATGTTACACAGCAAAATAATAGTAGCCTATTGAATGTAGTGTGTTATAGTAAAAGTCCCCAAGCCACTTCAAGATTTCTGACCTGGGATCTTTAGTATTGTTTGTTATAATGGAAAAACAAATTGTAGAATTTTTGTAATTCAGAAGCACCGTATTTGATCTTTTATTTTGCTGTTTGGCATAGGTTTTAAATAAAATCATACAAAGGTCTATACAAATGCAAATATTTAGGCTATGTGATTTATACATTCTTATTTTTCCTCGTGCACCACAGTGAGCCAAAATCCTACCGTGTGAGTATATTTATCACTTGCATAAATATGCTTCAAATGTCTGGAAAAAAAGCTCCTCTTTAAATTTTCCTTTAAGGGTTATGATTCTGATGCTGATTTTATATATGGAAATGCCTGATGAAAACGTTTCATCATCAGGGCCGTGCAAGTGCTCTAGCATGCTTTGAGTCCAGATCACATAATTTCTTCATCCTGTCCACCTGTTAAACATTGTTTTATAAAAGAAAGATAACAAAAAGATAATGAAAACAAAGAATGTTCTCACATTATGCTTTAGGAAGTGTTTTATTTTAGAACTGTAAATGCATAATTAGTCTTTTTTGACGCTGTAGTTTGTATTTACTGTAATATGCCTTTATGCTTCACATATTATTCTGTAAAATCTTTTTTTTTTTTGTGAAATGCATTGCTTAAATTATGATTGTGCTACTATCCTCTAAAATAAGGAAACATACATGTGGCTTGTGGCTTAAGTATTCACATAATCACAGTATTTTTTGTGTCTCAAAAATGATTGTTTGGATATCTACAACACGGACATCTGCAGTGCTGGCAAATATACTGACATTTTTTTAGTCTATAATAAGAGTTAAATACCTGATGAGAATTAAAATAAAGTTTCTAAAGTTTCAGTATTTTGAATCTATTGCACTTCATTGCGTTGTCTTTCGGTCACCGTGATTTTGCCAAGTAAGACATGCTCCTGGATCTTTTGTTGTTCCTGGATCAACATTATTGTCCAAAAATATATACCTAACCCTATCCCTACCCCAAACCTAACCCTACCCATAATTTATCCCAAAAATCAGAGGGAAATAATGGTTGAATAACAAGGGTGTAGAAGCACCTAACTCTAAAACTGACATTTCCTGTAAACTTATCCCTCAGTTCTGATTGGTTGATTTGAATGTTGTTCCAGGATCAACATGGATGTTGATCCAGGAACATGTTGCACTTGGTGAAATCACGTTCACCTTGTCTTTTAGGGTTAACAGAAATGGCTGTAAAATTTCTGGATAATGCCCCTGTTGCTTTTGGAGTGACCGACCGACCGGAGTTCCGTCTTTTCCTGTGCACTTGGTGAAATCACATTCACCTTGTCTTTTAGGGTTAATGGAAATTACTGTAAAATTTCTGGATAATGCCCCTGTTGCTTTTGGAGTGACCGACCGACTGGAGTTCCATCTTTTCCTGTTTCCATTATTCTCTCAATTCCCATTCGCCGACCGACCAGAGTTCCGTCTTTTCCTGTTTCCATTATTCTCTCAATTCCCATTCTCAAAACAGCTCGGAAAGGCATTTATTTTAGATAAAAACATATTCTAAAAGTGGAAAATATAGTGCCTAAGGGGGTAGCCTATATATACATAGGCCTACTAATATTTTAGAACTATGTGAAATTGGATGTGACTCATATCGATCAGCTAACTGTTACCATCAAAACCGTGGCTCCCTTCGAGGGAACCACGTGGATTAGCAGGACAGAATTAGGTATAAGAATGTACTTTAGGAACCAAACCCCCAATAAGCTGCATCTGTATATGATTTGAACATGTATAGATCTGTATGTACACTAGCCTAAATGTGTTGTTAGGCTACATGTTTTATAATGCTCTGCTATTAACTGAGGTGCAAATAGTGTCTGCCACTACCCTTACGAAAATTAAGCATGGTTTTACCACAAATAAAACCAAAATAAATAATAATAATAATAATAATAATAATAATAAAATATGGTTAATATAGTTCAACTATGGTAACCACAAATTAACCATGGTTTTGCTACACCAGCCATAGTTTAACCATGGTATTTGTAGTAAAATACGCCAAAAAAAACATGGTTAATGCACTTTTACTACAATAAAACCATGGTTAATTTTCGTAAGGGTATTTACACAAAATAATTATTAATCTACTGTTTACATCTGGTGCAAAGACGTCTTAATACTGTTTAAAGGGATTAATAAACAGAAATAGAAATTACTTAAATATACAATTTAAATATAAACTGGTGACAAAATAATAATAATAATAATAATAATAATAATAATTACTTTCTTTTTTATTGACCAGGAACATGAAAGCACCGCTGTTACTTCATTTACTTTTCCAAGGTAGCCTACAGTGTCTGTTTTTCTCTTTTATACTTAGGCTATTATTGTGCAAGTTGTGTGACAAATGTTCACATACATTTATTCATATAATTTAACAGAAATGCACATTAATTGAGGTTCGGCTTACTCAGTATAACTCAGTAATTCAGTACAAATACCACGTTCTTAAAATCTTACACAGGGCAAACTTTAGTAGTCAAAGCTTATCATAGTCTGATTCACAAAGAGTCATTCATGTTGTATTCAGAAATAAAATAATATGAAGCTATAAAACAGACAGTATTCTCATTTTAATCAGTATTTTGAAAGAAAAATTCAAACGCTACATGTTTTATAATGCTCTGCTATTAACTGAGGTGCAAATAGTGTCTGCCACTACCCTTACGAAAATTAAGCATGGTTTTACCACAAATAAAACCAAAATATCAAACCCACAAGCCAATGTGCAGAAGCATTAGCCTATACAATGTAAAATGTGTGTCTTTGTGGCATTTCGAAGGTGTGTTAGCCTCCCAAGGTAGTGGTGGTAATAAGAACTACAAACCAAGATGTAGGCTCCATAAAAACAACACCCAGATCATCTACCAATACAACAAATAGGCTACTGTTTAATAGTTAAATACTATGACTAAAAAACTGTTGTATTTTCTCAAAATCTTTACATTTTGTTTAATTGGTAACATTTTATTTGGTGACACTATTTACCAATACTAACTGGTAATACATTATATGTAATTATTAAGATTTAATGAAAATTTCAACATTTACTAATGCATTTTTGAAATCAAAAGTTGTATTTGTTAACATTCATTAGTGCACTGGGAACTAACATTAGCAATTGTTTTTTTTATTAACTAAAATTAGCAAAGATTAGCTAATAAATGCTTTCAAAATGTATTTCTCATGTTAGCTAGTGCATAGCTATTGTTAACGATAAGACTTTATTGTAAAGTGTTACTGATTAATTCATTGTATGTATCCATTTAAAAAAACTGATTCTATTTAGCTCTCCCAATATCAAATTTATTGAATCACTACAAAACTTTTTCATACTATTTTGCTCTTTTTATCCAAAGATCAAAATCAACAATGACAAGATTGAACAATCATAAAATTACAGCCATCTTTACACTAAATGTTTGCAGCAGTTATAAAGAGCTGAATCTACTGACATTTATGCAAACTACTAAGATTAGTGTAGCTACTTTATCAACAGTAGTAGTGTCCTACATCAACAGAAATCAGTATAGTGAAATGAAATGCTAATGCCGAAAGACATTCGCTGCCTCAAAGGTTCTTGTCTGGTTATATCATGTTCTTTCAGCTACACATCAAACCCACATAGAGTTGTGTGGTATCAGTGGGTCTCTACAGGTTATCCTTTAGGTTACGATCCGTGGTATCCAAATTATGTCATTGAGAAATTTAGAGGAAATACATATTTATATGGTGACCCATCAAGCAGGGACTGTAGTTTGCTGATCAAAAACCTTGAACAGTCTCACCATGAAGAGAAAATATACACATGGATTGACCCTGAAAATGTTGGATGGTGCACCTAAACATTTTTTGACGTCACCTCTACAATTCTAGTTGATGGTAATTAAATTATTTGTTCAATAAATTTGCTAGACTCCTTTTCTATTTATGAGAGTGTGTTGCCTAATTGTACATTTCTGCTATTTGTAGAAGCTCCACAGAAGCCCAACATCAGTATTTATGGAGGTGAAATACAGATGACACCATCACAGTAGAATGTTCAGCTTTTCACACGTGTCCATACAGCAAACCAAACATCCCTCTGAACGGTAGAAAGATCTGATGAAATGAAAGATGAGTCTATTAAAGACGCCATGTGAAAAATCACTCTGACACGCACAGGTATCTTAAAGACAGAAAACCCAACTATTGAGTGTTCAGTAACACATTATGGTGGCATAACAGTGAGAGTAAATGGAAAGAATTTGACATGCACTTCAAAATTTTCTAGAGGAAACGCTGAAACCTGTGTTGTTTTACATGTAGGCTATACAACGAGTAATTTGTTAGCGCCATGTATGATGTCTCAAAATCGGCCCTCTGTAATGTCTGCATACTAAATTATGGTTGATCTTCTTTCTTGCATTTGTTTGTGAGAATGAGATCAGCTTGTGCATTTTTTAATATGATTGGTCAAACTGTACTTTAGAAACTATTTCATTATGTGTTCATGATTTACAAGAGACAACACAGGCATCTGTTTGTATGACTTATTCTCATCCTTCAGAACATCTGTATTTAGATTTGAGGTCTGTATCTCAAACTGGAAACCAAACATAAAGTGAGGTCCTTAAGGCATTGAAACCAAATTTTGTGCATGTCATCACCATCCTAAGAGTACCTGAGCAGCATGTGGACAGTGCCACCTAGTGGTCAAAAAGCTTAAAAGTTAACTTTTTGAAAAAAAAAGAAAAAAGAAAGAAAGAAACGTTTTTGGTCTGTTTAATGACAAACGTATGTCCTTGGATTCATGGACATACCGAGTAAATCCCTGCCTACATTGCATTACTATAATACTGAGACCTGTCATATTTGTAAAAAGAAAGAACTCCTACAATGTTGTCAGCTTTAGGCATGTAACATCCAACTCTCACAAGTGAGGTCATGAGTTAAGACAATGAAGTATATTTTTAATACATTTAATACTACGTCTTTTTCACCTGGGGAGTGATTCCCCACCCAAGTGTTGTGTGTTCCTTGGGGTCATTTTGTATCTTTTGCAACATGTACAGTGACTAAAATAAGTCTTTTACCACAGTAAAGTGACTTTTACTTGTGATACTGGACTGTTGTGCTTTTATTTTCATTGCCGTTCTTTAAACCAATTTTTCTCAAAATTCTGTTCCTGAAAATCATAGTGATCAGCCAACTTCAGATAGCCATAGCCTTTGATAGTTCAAGATATGGACGAAATATAAACAGTTTTGGAAATGGCTTGATACTAGATTCTTACCCAATCCATTTGTTTGAGCAGGGGACCAAGAACGGTAGAAAACAAGGAAATTATAGGCTATGTTAAATTTAAGCAAAAGACATGAGTAATCTCGTTTATTTTGAAGCCACTTTCACTTCTCTGTATGGTAGATTCTGTTGGTTACAGGGAACAGCTGACGACAACCAAAGATAGGCAGAAAGTACAAAAAACCCTGCAATTTAATTGGTATACCAGTTAAGTTCCCTAAACGGACATTTCAATTCTTAAGAAGTGCTTGTTAGAATGCTATATTGCCTGCTATTTGCATTTCATCTGTACCTTATAAAACGGCAATCGGGAATATGAGAGGACATTTGTTACTTCATTTAATTTTTCAAGGTACAGTATCTGTCTTCTTTATTATTTGCATTTCTGCTGCTGTTCATTTATTCATCCAATTAAATGAAATCATTAACTTAAGAATGATAAATGCTACATGCGTAAAAGTGCAGCAAAATTCCAATATTTCCAAAAAACATATGGGCAAGGAAGTCAATAACACTTCAGAAAACAATATAAACTATTCAAATTACTGTTGACCAGAATTAAGAATTCATTGTTAATAATTACACCCTTGAAACACTGTTTGCAACAGTCACAAATACTAATACTAGCAAATCTACCGATATTTTTTAGTTTGCTATTTTTCATACAGTAATATTATTCTAATAATAATAGCAGTAGTAATAAAACTATAAAGCTGAATATAAATAAGACAGCTTAAATACTCTGCCATTAATGTTCTCCAATATTTGCCCAACAGTTGTTCTGCTGTATGGCGCTTTGGCATGGGAAGTGAGAATGCCAAAGGAAATCCATGGCCTCAAAGGTTCTTGTCTGGTTATACCATGTTCTTTCAGCTACACGGCATACCCACCCGCAAATCCACGTAGAGTTGTGTGGTATCAGTGGGTCTCTAAAGGTTATCCTTTAGTTTACGACCCATGGTATCCAAATAATGTCATTGAAAAATTTAAAGGAAATACTGATTTATATGGAAACTCAAGCTGGGATTGCAGTCTGCTGATCAAAAACCTGGAACCATCCCATCATGGAGAGAAATTATACACATGGATTGACCCTGAAACTGTTGGAAAGAGCACCTACTCATTTTATGATGTCTCTTCTACAATTCTAGTTGATGGTACATAAATACTTTGTTCTTCAAATTCGCTTGACTCCCTATCTAGTTATGAGAGTGTGTTGCCTAATTGTGACATTTCTGCTATTTGTAGCAGATCCACAGTTCCCCAGCATCAATATTTATGGAGGTGAAAGATCAGGTGAAACCATCACAGTAGTGTGTTCAGCTTTCCACACGTGTCCATACAGCAAACCAACCATCACTCTGAATGGTATAGAAGGATCTGATCAAATAGACAATGAGCATTTTAAAGACGGCCTGTGGAAAATCACCCTGACACGCACAGGTGTTGTAAAGGCAGAAAGCTCGACCATTGAGTGTTCTGTAACCTATCATGGTGGCATAACAGTGACAGCTACAAAAGACAAAAATGCACAGTGTAAGTGATTTATGCATATATGTGGATTTTTTAAGTCATGGGCTTTTTGGATCATTATTATCATTTCAGTTGTGTGCTAATAATATTGTCTAAATGTTTTAGCCCGTGTCCATAAAGATGCAGACTCGACACACACTGGACTGAAGACTACTGGGCTTTACATACTAGCTCCAACACTTGTGTTTCTCCTCACTTGCATAATTACTGCATTCATCGTATACAAGAAACGGCACCGGTAATTGTTTGTGTGTGTATGTTACTTTAGGCTAACATTAATTCTTCATAAATGGACAGTTTAGAAGTATTTCTCTTTAATGAGCATTTTTAGCTTCTCACATTGTCATTACCGATTGTAGACAGCCTCTTAATGATATGCAAGGGTCATTAACACCATTTGAAAAGAGGTATGTATGACATTCACCTCTTTAGTCATTTATTCTCTTAAAAAAAAACATTGATTAACATAAACTAGCACAACACAAAGGAAACAAGCCACAACACAACAGAAACAAGCCACAACACAATGAAATTAGCACAACACAATGAAAACAAGCCGCAATACAGCAAAATTAGCACAACACAATGGAAACAAGCGGCAACACAATGAAAACAACCGCAACACAATGGAAACAAGCCACAACGCAATGAAATTAGCACAATCAAATGGAAACAAACTACAACACAATGGAGCCAAGCTGCAACACAACGAAATTAGCTCAACACAACAGAAACAAACCCCAACACAGCGAAATTAGCACAACACAACAGAAACAAACCCCAGCACAATGAAATTAGCACAAAAGAACAGAAACAAGTCGCAACACAATGGAAACAAGCCACAACACAACTAAATTAGCACAACACAATGTAAACAAGCCACAACACAATGGAATTAGCACAACACAATGGAAACAAGCCACAACACAGCATAATTAGCATAACACAATTAAATTAGTTCTATGCGTTGTGTTGTGGAGATTTTGTTGTGTTGCACACTACTGGTCCACCGCACAATTCGCTCAAAGATTTGTCCATTGGGGAAAAAAACAAGGGATTGTCTTTATAAGTGAGTCATTGAATCATTCATTCAGCCAATTCGTTTAAAATCAACATATCAGTCAGAAACAAGACAGTAAAATGACTGTATTTATGAGTGAGCCATAGAATCAGTCCTTTAGCTGATTTGCTTAAAATGATTATTAATTCAAGAGCACCACATTATGTGCAGTGGCTGATTCTTGGCGGTGCAAAAAAAAAGAAAGAAAAAGACAAAGAAACTGGCTTGTTTAAATGTTGGCACCAAAGCAGTAACACTACAATCATGAAAATCAAACAACAAATGGTTTACTAATAGTTGGCTTTACACATTCAGATGGGATATTTACCATCAAAAATCCCACTGACACACATTATACTATTTATGACATCACAAATGCTTGCCAGAGTCTTAATTAGGCCTATTAAAATAATATTATTTAAATAAAACTTTTCTGTTCGCAGAACCAAACCTCGTATGCCGTCACCAAAGAGGTACAAGTGCATTTGAACCACATTTGTTACACAGCAAAATAAGACCATTATATTCAGTCTTTAAGCAGTGTTCAAGTTTCTTTACCACTTCAAAAATTCTTTAACATAACAGTTGCCATAATGAAAGCAGATATTTATGTGATTTTTTAAAATTATATTTCACCATGCACCGCAGTGAGCCAAAGTCCTACTCAGTGAGTATGCCATTATTAAACAGTCAAATACATATTCTGATTCTATGATTTCAAATGCTGTCATGAAATACTGTATGTTGTTGGCTGACCTCTGTATTCTTGTTTTTTCCTAAAATATATTAAGGGTCATGATTCTGATGCTGAATACACCAACATGGACGAACTCAACATGTATGGAAACATCTGATGATAATGAACAACACAAAGTTCAACACAGTGTTTTTTAAATGCTCAATATAAATACATAGATCAGATTGTATACTTTCAGAAATAGTCAGTCTTTTTTTCTTAGTCAAGATGCTTGTATTGAGTTTGCTGTTGACCTGCATTTATTTTACATTGATGTTGTTGTCTCTGCTCTACTCTGCTATTGATCAATGTTTTCCAGCATATCTGTATGAGAATATAACCATAAATATAGCATTAAAACAGATCAGTATGTGCCTTCCATTCTAGCAGCTAGCATAAATTGGAGGGACATTCTCCTTCTAGACTACAGCATTTGATTAGAAAAAAAATCTGTAGTGCAGGATGAGTTTATATTATATTGTTATGCTTGCTGTATATCATCCTTAACTAATCTGCATTTGTTCCAGACATTAATAGACCAAAGTGTGTGGTAGATGTCAGTAATGTCAGTAACTTTCTGTTGTAGTCAGAGACTGACCAACACTGCATGCATGCACAAAATTTGACTTTAGGAGAATGAATTTGCCATAAAGAGAAGAAACACCACATTTATCAGTTGTATTCACTGCATTTCCAGACAGATCATAAAACTATAGTTTTCTTTCCAAAAATTCATATGATTATGATTTTTAATTGACTTTGATTCTGTGTGTTTATGAGCATTTGCAGTTTGTAAATATATTGAAAGACTGAGTGCTAAGGAGGGGAACAAGTTAATGCCTTTATGTACATAAGGCCCATTTAGAGGCGTAGATTTAGGGGGGATGCTAGTTTGAAATACAGTGTTTGACAAAACAGAGCAAACGGAAAAAGAAAGCGTGATCTATGGCAATTATTAGCTCTCTATTTAAAGCACACGAACAGAAAGACAAATGTTGTGCTGAAAGACGCACAATACTACACAGTCTTCCAGCCTAGGATAAAGTCATTATGTACTTTAACAATAATTTGGGACAAATATAATGTGGATTTATGGTAAACTATGTGGTGCTCTGTGGTGTGGCAGGGTTTGAAACAGCGTCCTGGATCGTCGTGGACAGTCTTTAACTTTAACTTAATGTTTCTCTGCTCTCATGACCCACCAATGTCAAAATCAAACCTACGTCCTTCGGCACATCAGAGGTCAAAGGTCAGTTACAGTAATTAATTTATGCTGTAAGTCTGTAGAACGGTAGTAATGTTGCAAACGGTACATTTTGTGTGCGGCTTTATACATTAATGCAAATTTGTTTCACAATTTTTACACAATCATTGACAGTATATTGCTACTGAATTAAATTTATGATTGTGATTAAACCAAATGTTCTCAGAGACAATCATCTTTGTAACAATGATTGTGAAAGGAAACACCACTTGTGTATTATAAAGATCTTAAAGGGGTCCTATTATGCTCTTTTACAAAGTCTTGATTTTGTTTTGGGGGTGTACTAGAACAGGCTCTCACACTAGGTTGTTCGAAAAACACATTATTTTTCACATATTTTACATTATTACAACACCTTTCTCCCCAGTCTGGCATGAACGGCTCCAATAGTTCCTGTATCAAATGAAGGTCCGCCTTCTGAAATACGAAAAGTGCTGTTATTGGTTAGCTGGGCCAGTGTGTGTTGTGATTGGCAGCACTCGGTGCCTGGTCGGGAAATGTCACGCCCCTTAACATAGCCGCCTGCGAGCTGCAGTGTAAATATTGCATCAAAATCAAATCAATTTGAGCGCGAATTAAACCCGGATGATTGTAACCACTCCAAGTTCGTCTGCCTTGGGAAAGCTAGCGTGTCTCCGTCTTAGTGATAACACTCGTTGCCTTCTCTAGTGCAGCTCAACCAGGTCTCGTCCCATTCGTCGGTATTTGTGATATCACAAATCCCGGAAAATATGCGTTGTAGTCCAAACGAGTCGTTCGTTGTAGTTTTTGAAAAGTGATTTCTGTTAAATAAAATATCTCCTTTTGAAGTGGACTTTGAGCTTTGTAACTTTGCAGATCTTTTTTATGCTCAAACAGCAACATTACAGACTAACTAAAGTTGAAAAAGTGAAAAAGCATAATAGCACCCCTTTAAAACAGACCCTCTTGACAGAGTCATGATTGCAAATTGTGGCATTCTTGTCAGGTAATACTATATTTGACTGAGGTGTCACAAAACAAGTGTGTTGATGTGATGATTTTAGACACTATTATTAACATTTAACTTTGGTTTTTGTTTATGTATTGACCCAGGAACATGAAAACATCTGCTTCTACTTCATTTACTTCTCCAAGTTACAGTGTCTGTTTTCCTCTTGTTTTGGGGCATGTTCTGTCACAATAAATGTTTATACCCATTTAGCTAACACTTAGTTAACGTTAGTAAATGCATTAGTTAACATGAACTAACAATGAACAACACATCTGTTCAGCATAATGTTTCATGTTTAACTTAATCTTTGTTAATGCTAACTTATGCATATACTAACAAGTTATCAGTTAATGTCAGTTAATGTTGGACTAGTGTACATTTTCACAAATTGTTCACAAATTCCCTTAGTAAATGCTTTGTTAGTGGTAAGTCATGTTAATAAACAGTCTACAAACATGAACAACATATCAGTTGATGTTCAGATGGTTTCTACTTTTAGAATTAAGTTTACCAATAGCCCAAATCAGTGCCCAAATGTTGAGTTAGCATTGTTCATCCTTTGTGTGTATTAGCTGCTACATAATAAACGTACATGTATATATGTAGTATAAATTAGCATTACAAAACATTAAATAAAGCTTACAGGCATAGTTCATTGTAAGTTCACGTTAACTAATGCATTAACCAACATTAACTAAGTAACATGGGCTGGAATTGGGAACCTGATGTAGCCTATTGTAGTAATGTTGTCTCTGGTCTGTGAGTGTAAATGCGTTCAGGGGGCGTGGCTTTGGACGGCGATTGCAGGAAGGGTGGGACGTTCGCTTTCAGTGCTATCAGGCTAAAGTTAGCATTTTCTAAGATCTCCTATTGTACCTTTAATGTGAAAAGATGCATTAGTGTATGTGTAAGTTAACATTAACAAAAAATTAAGTAATCCTGAAAAGTAGCATTGTTCACTGTTAGTTCATGCTAACTAATGCATTAACTAACGTATTAGTATATGACTAACTTAACATGAACAAAGGTTAAGTAATGCTAAATAGATGAGTTGTTCATTGTTAGTTCATGTTAACTAATACAACCTTATTGTAAAGTGTTACCCATATTTATTCATATAATTTAACAGAAATGTATATGATTTTATTTTTTTTTTTCAGATTAGGTTACTCAGCCATCAAATACCACAATCAAATAAAATCACCAAATACTACCCAAAATCTTAAACACACAGGGAAAAACTTTATACACAGCAGTCAAAACCAAAAGATTGCCTACAGTGATTCTCACTAACAGGGTCATTCATATGTCTTATTCCTGAAATAAAATTATATGAAGCTATAAAACAGACACTAATATCCTCAGTTTAATTAAAAGTTTGAAAGAACGAGTTAAACCCATAAGCCAGTGCGCAAAAGCACACATACTGTGTTTGCAGTACATGTTGTTCATGGTCAAAATGAACATGGATAAAAGGTGGGGTAGGTAGTCTAATTTTTTCCAAAAGCATTTTTGTTATACTGGTTGAATGTCTCTTCACTTCCTAATAGCAACCAATAGGCTAATTAAAGTGGTCTAAATATATCAGGACCATAAAATGGTCATCCAATCAATGCATTTGGCCTACCAGCCTGTAAACCTATGTATTTGCATACCTTCATGCAGCAAATAGTGAGAGTGTATGGTGTGGGCGTGGCTACTGATGCAGGTTGAGCCAGAGGGTATTTAGTAGTAGTGGCAAGATGAAGCTTCATGAAGCTTTGAAGCTTTCCAGCCCAATGTGTTGAAAAGTGTTTCATTTGTCGAGGCTTCGATTTGCACTCGGGACACCTTTTGGAGAGAAATAGTGCAAACACTGGTCAAGGATGAATCTTGAATGTGTCGAGCACTAACTTGAACGTAAAACACTGAAGTATACTTCAGTGCTGAATATATGGGGGCGTGGGTGAGGTTTCAGCGATGAGCCCACTGGGAAATGTTCGGGGTGCTCTCGATGCCAATCAGTCTAGGTCTATTTGCATCAATTATTCAATATTTCCTCCACAGCCAATCACCGGCCCCCTCCATCTCCGGGCCCTGGGGCTTCAGCCCTGTCTATCCCTCATGTTAATCCGGACGTGTGTTGACATGGTCAATTTTCACGTGTTCCGTTGAAAGACTTTTGGCCCCGTTTGCCTTCCATACAAACAGTGCATGTTGACTCAAATTTCACACGTTCCTTCCATCGGATATCACTGACTGGCTTTTGTCGCCTTTATTTGCTGTGTGATAGACTGTTAGATTAATCCATATTGAGTAAAAATGTCCAAAGCTTATCATCATAAAAAAAATATTTTTTATCACAATATTGATATATCATTTATCACCCAGCCTTAGTCAGATTAGACCGAATGCGCAGGAAACCTTCAGCCACCATTGGATACCTTCATTGGGGCAGTTGGGCATACAACATACAACATACAACAGTATCACTTTCCTTTTCTTGTTGTATTAATTACTCTAATGAAATGTATATTTACAGTAGAAAATGTTGTGTAGTGTCAGGAAACAGGCTTTTTTTTCTTATATGCCATCACCAAAGGACTTCCTTGTAATATGTATAGCTTCTGTCTAATCATATAAATTTTGATGTTATTATAATTTTTTTTTTACTGTACTGTATTGTGGTGCATGCCAAGTTCATACAATTCTTTGGTAGATGTTTGCTAAAGTGTTGCTAGTTGGTTGCTAGGATATTCTGGGTGGTTGCTAGGCTATTGCTATGCAGTTGCTGGGGTGTGGCTAGAGTATATGGTTGATAGAGTTTGTTCTGGGTGATTACAGACATTCCCACC
>NW_015634026.1:1583038-1583473 GCF_001515625.1 Sinocyclocheilus rhinocerous | reverse complement strand
AGATGATTACTTAATGGTAATACAATATTTGTGAACACAACTGTGTATGTCAGACCATAAATCCCCAAAAACTATGCATGGGGGCTTGCTTTGGTGTTGCCACCCCTCATAGACCCCATGCAACCCCTTTGCCACCCTAAACATTATTTTCTAGATCCGCCCCTGCTGCCAGAATGAGAATGCAACAACATTTACAGGTGAATATTGATTCAGTTATTGATGGGGTACATTTATTTAAAGGAGACATATTATGCCCCTTTTTACAATATGTAATATAAGTCTCTGGTGTCCCCAGAATGTGTCTGTGAAATTTCAGCTCAAAATACTCCACAGATCATTTATTATATCATTTTGAAAATGCCTATTTTGAGTGGAAGCAGAAACAGGCTGTTTTTCAGGTCTGTCTCTTTAAATGCAAATGAGCCGCTGCTCCCC
>NW_015634026.1:1577275-1582567 GCF_001515625.1 Sinocyclocheilus rhinocerous | reverse complement strand
TTTTGCGCAGCTCGTCAGTGAACAACGGCTCTGTGTAGTTAATGCTGGTCAATGTGAAAGCACGCACGTGATGGAGATTTACCGCTGATTACAGAACCGGCTTTACTGACAAGATGCGAGTTAAATATCGCATGCGATTTATCGTGCAGCCCTAATTCACACACAAGTTTACGTTAAAAACACACGAGTTACAAAAAACAGTCGGTTATGTCCGTGAAGGTAAAGGGCTGGGAAATACATTGCATGTTTATTTTAGATCTGTGTGGCAGCAGCAATATACATTAAATAAATCAATAAATCCACTGCTCTCTTGTCTGCTCTGAGGCTGGGACTCTAAATAGTGTTCTGTGCTCGTCTGTGCAGCCAAAGACAGAACAGTTAGCTTTAAATGCAAATGAGCTGCTGCTCCCCGCCCCCTTTTCTAGAATCGAGCTGCACCATTACAGCTCGTACCTGCTAAAAAACATCTGTTGTGGTTCTGATTATCATGTTTATCGCGCTGAAATCATGCGTTATAAACCATACGAGTTTAAACTTCTGATATACGGTTTTCCGTTGTCGCTTGCGAAAACACAATAATGGCGCCGTGGGTGTAAACGTACAGATAAAGGGGTGGTAATATTATAATGAGATCCTTTTGCCACGTCACCAAGCGAGCGAAATCAGACGCGCTCGTTTTTACAGAGGCTTGCAGAAAAAGGCTTACCAAAACAAAGCTACTGGGTTAATCTTTTTCACATTTCCTTGGTTGGTAGATGCACGGGGGACCTGATTATAGCACTTAAAACCTGGAAAAGTCAGATTTTCATGATATGTCACCTTTAACTACAAAAATAATTTCTCCAAATTACCTTTCAACCTTACTCTTCAGCCACTCAGGCCATCATTTTGATAGCACCACAATGATGACACTTTGAGAGGAAAACATTTGACAAATGTTTTACAGTTGTCTTTGCACACTGAACAGAGAAAGTATTAAAACGTTAAAAACAATCCTCACATCATCACACATTTCTGCTTCTATGCCCCACTCACTAATGAAACTCTTCACATAACAAACAACATTTGTACACTGTCAGGAAACAAGCCTTTCTCCAAACCTCATATGCCGTCACCAAAGAAGTCAGTGCACTGAACCACATCTGTGTTTCTTAAAGGGGTCACGAACTGCATTATTTTCTTCTACTTTTTACAATGTTCTTTGAAGGCTGCTTACAATATTAGCAAGATTTTTACATAAAAACATCATAACTTAGAAGTAATAGGCTATTTTCTGTCCAGTTTTTGAACCTCTCTTTGAAACACTCTGTTTTGATAGGCATGGAAGTAAACGCCCACTGCTATCTTCTATCTGGATCTTTTATTCTCAATCTTATTTTCAGTCGAACAAACAAATATTACTGATGTGATCTGGAACTCCATTAAAAATAAAGTTGTGTCTATTGTAGACAGTTTCTGTATAATTTCTTGAGTAATCCTTTGTTTGAGTCTATCTTGTATTTATCATGTGCAAACTGGTGGGCGGGGCTAAAAAGGCAGCGATGAAGTAGGCATCGGTCTTCTGCAGCTTGGTTTCAATAAAAGCTGTTTCTGCACTAATGCGGAACTTTTGAGTTCTGAAACTTACAGGATGTTTTTATAGCACAATGACTTCTCGTGTGAATTGATTTCTCAATTCATGACCCCTTTAAGGCCTCAAATCATAACATAGCATGTTACACAACAAAATAATACTTATTCAGTTTCTGAGGAAAATAATACTTATTCAGTTTCTGAGCAGAGTGTCATAATGAAAGTTCCCGTGCCACTTCCTGATACCTTTAACTTAACAGTTGCCATGATAAATGCAGATATTTATGTTTTTTTTTTCTATTCTTTTTCACCATGCACCTCAGTCAGCCAAAATCCTCAGTGAGTATATTATTTATTTCTACCATTATTAAACTGGAAATTATTTCTATGATTTCAAAAGCTGCCGTGAAATATGTTATTGACTGACCTTTGTGTCTTTTTTTATTTTTATTTTTTATATTACATTAAGGGTTATGATTATGGGGCTGTTTACACCAACATGGATGATCTCACCGTGTATGGAAATGTCTGATGATAATGAACAACACAAAGTTTAACAGTGTATTTTTAATGCTTAAAATAATATAAATCAGATTGTATACTTTCAAATCACTCTTTTTGAGTCTACAGCTTGTATTGACAGATTTTATAAAAACTGTTGTATCTGCTCTATTCTGCCATTTATCAACACTTTCCAGCATGTTTGTGTGAAAACTATAAATAAATATAAAAGTAGAATGAATTCTAGCAGTGATTTCTTTGTATTTTCACTTTTATTATCAATATCATACTGCATATTTTACAGTGAGTTTGTAAAATATTAAATAACATTGCGTTGTAAATTTGCATGCATACAATTTTTTTTACAAATTTTGCTACTGATTTAACATATTGCGATTAAACAACACAATGCACTGAACTAAACAAACCAAGAGCAAAAATCAGACAGGCTAAGGAGAACCTGACCCTGGATCACAAAACCAATCATAAGTAGCACAGGTATATTTGTAGCAATAGCCAACAATACATTGTTTGGGTCAAAATTATCGAGTTTTCTTTTATTCCAAAAATCATTAGGATATTCATGTTCCATGAAGATATTTTGTAAATTTCCTACTGTAAATATATCAAAACTTAATTTCTGATTAGTAATATGCATTGCTAAGAACGTCATTTGGACAATTTTAAAGGTGATTTTCTCAGTATTTTTTTTTTTTTTGCACCCTCAGATTCCAGATTTTCAAATAGTTATATCTCGGCCAATTATTTTATTGCCAATAATTGTGGCCAACATGCATTGGAGAAAAACATGAATTTCATCATGAAATTTTCTCCCCACTTTCAATTATTTTACTTCAATGAAAGTTTAGAAATTTTGTAAATTTTTAGATCAAAAACATCAATTATGCAGATTTATTTTCACAGCCGCCTTTGCTCATATTTACCAAGAGTGCCAATATTAGTGGAGGGCACTGTATATTTGACTGATGAGCTCTGACACTCTCCTTGGACAAGACCAAGGATATATCTTTCATCTTGCTGGGCGTTGGTCTCATACCAGTAAATGGTTGAGCTTCATAAAAAAAAAAAATAAACACCCTTTTCCTTTCTTTCACTTCTGTTATTTTTTACTTTTCTCTTCTTGGTAATTGGTTCTTTTCTCAATCCTCTACAGAGGACTACTGAAAAGGTAAGAATGAAAAAACTTAAATATGTTAAAAAGAAGATGAAAGAGTCTACTGTGTTTTAAATTATGGTGGCACTTCTGGTTTAGAGAGCTTCCATTCAAAATGACTGAAACACATCGTTTCAAATAATAAACTGAGCAACAAATAATAATTATCTGTCAGTTTGACTAACCCTATCCATAATTTATCCCAAAAATCTGAGAGAAATTATGGTTGAATAACAAGGGTGTAGAAGCACCTAACTCTGGTTGTAAGGCTAAAATTGACATTTCCTGTAAACTTATCCCTCAGTTCTGATTGGTTGATTTGAATGTTGTTCCAGGATCAACATGAATGTTGATCCAGGAACATGTTGCACTTGGTGAAATCACATTCACCTTGTCTTTTAGGGTTAATGGAAATTACTGTAAAATTTCTGGATAATGCCCCTGTTGCTTTTGGAGTGACCGACCGACTGGAGTTCCATCTTTTCCTGTTTCCATTATTCTCTCAATTCCCATTCGCAAAACAGATCGGAAAGGCATTTATTTTAGATAAAAAACATATTCTAAAAGTGGAAATTATAGTGCCTAAGGGGGTAGCCTATATACAGGTGCATCTCAATAAATTAGAATGTCGTGGAAAAGTTTATTTATTTCAGTAATTCAACTAAAATTGTGAAACTCGTGTATTAAATAAATTCAGTGCACACAGACTGAAGTAGTTTAAGTCTCTGGTTCTTTTAATTGTGATGATTTTGGCTCACATTTAACAAAAACCCACCAATTCACTATCTCAACAAATTAGAATACTTCATAAGACTAATAAAAAAAACATTTTTAGTGAATTGTTGGCCTTCTGGAAAGTATGTTCATTTACTGTACATGTACTCAATACTTGGTAGGGGCTCCTTTTGCTTTAAATACTGCCTCAATTCGGCGTGGCATGGAGATGATCAGTTTGTGGCACTGCTGAGGTGGTATGGAAGCCCAGGTTTCTTTGACAGTCGCCTTCAGCTCATCTGCATTTTTTGATCTCTTGTTTCTCATTTTCCTCTTGACAACACAATTCAGGTCTGGTGAGTTTGCTGGCCAGTCAAGCACACAAACACCATGGTCATTTAACCAACTTTAGTGCTTTTGGCAGTGTGGGCAGCCGACCGACCGGAGTTCCGTCTTTTCCTGTTTCCATTATTCTCTCAATTCCCATTCGCCGACCGACCAGAGTTCTGTCTTTTCCTGTTTCCATTATTCTCTCAATTCCCATTCGCAAAACAGATCGGAAAGGCATTTATTTTAGATAAAAAACATATTCTAAAAGTGGAAATTATAGTGCCTAAGGGGTGAACTTTTCCACGACATTCTAATTTATTGAGATGCACCTATATACATAGGCCTACTAATATTTTAGAACTATGTGAAATTGGATGTGACGCATATCGATCAGCTAACTGTTACCATCAAAACCATGGCTCCCTTCGAGGGAACCACGTGGATTAGCAGGACAGAATTAGGTATAAGAATGTACTTTAGGAACCAAACCCCCAATAAGCTGCATCTGTATATGATTTGAACATGTATAGATCTGTATGTACACTAGCCTAAATGTGTTGTTAGGCTACATGTTTTATAATGCTCTGCTATTAACTGAGGTGCAAATAGTGTCTGCCACTACCCTTACGAAAATTAACCATGGTTTTACCACAAATAAAAATTAATAATAATAATAATAATAATAATAATAAAATATGGTTAATATAGTTCAACTATGGTAACCACAAATTAACCATGGTTTTGCTACCCCAGCCATAGTTTAACCATGATATTTGTAGTAAAATATGCCAAAAAAACATGGTTAATGAACTTTTACTACAATGGTTAATTTTCGTAAGGGTATTTACACAAAATAATTATTAATCTACTGTTTACATCTGGTGCAAAGACGTCTTAATACTGTTTAAAGGGATTAATAAACAGAAATAGAAATTACTTAAATATACAATTTAAATATAAACTGGTGACAAAATAATAATAATAATAATAATAATAATAAT
>NW_015634026.1:1566807-1573364 GCF_001515625.1 Sinocyclocheilus rhinocerous | reverse complement strand
CCGACCGACCGGAGTTCCGTCTTTTCCTGTTTCCATTATTCTCTCAATTCCCATTCTCAAAACAGCTCGGAAAGGCATTTATTTTAGATAAAAACATATTCTAAAAGTGGAAAATATAGTGCCTAAGGGGGTAGCCTATATATACATAGGCCTACTAATATTTTAGAACTATGTGAAATTGGATGTGACGCATATCGATCAGCTAACTGTTACCATCAAAACCATGGCTCCCTTCGAGGGAACCACGTGGATTAGCAGGACAGAATTAGGTATAAGAATGTACTTTAGGAACCAAACCCCCAATAAGCTGCATCTGTATATGATTTGAACATGTATAGATCTGTATGTACACTAGCCTAAATGTGTTGTTAGGCTACATGTTTTATAATGCTCTGCTATTAACTGAGGTGCAAATAGTGTCTGCCACTACCCTTACGAAAATTAACCATGGTTTTACCACAAATAAAAATTAATAATAATAATAATAATAATAATAATAATAAAATATGGTTAATATAGTTCAACTATGGTAACCACAAATTAACCATGGTTTTGCTACACCAGCCATAGTTTAACCATGATATTTGTAGTAAAATATGCCAAAAAAACATGGTTAATGAACTTTTACTACAATGGTTAATTTTCGTAAGGGTATTTACACAAAATAATTATTAATCTACTGTTTACATCTGGTGCAAAGACGTCTTAATACTGTTTAAAGGGATTAATAAACAGAAATAGAAATTACTTAAATATACAATTTAAATATAAACTGGTGACAAAATAATAATAATAATAATAATAATAATAATAATAATAATAATTACTTTCTTTTTTATTGACCAGGAACATGAAAGCACAGCTGTTACTTCATTTACTTTTCCAAGGTAGCCTACAGTGTCTGTTTTTCACTTTTATACTTAGGCTATTATTGTGCAAGTTGTGTGACAAATGTTCACATACATTTATTAAAATAATTTAACAGAAATGTACATTAATTGAGGTTCGGCTTACTCAGTATAACTCAGTAATTCAGTACAAATACCACATTCTTAAAATCTTACACAGGGCAAACTTTAGTAGTCAAAGCTTATCATAGTCTGATTCACAAAGAGTCATTCATGTTGTATTCAGAAATAACATAATATGAAGCTATAAAACAGACAGTATTCTTATTTTAATCAGTATTTTGAAAGAAAATTTCAAATCCACAAGCCAATGTGCAGAAGCATTAGCCTATACAATGTAAAATGTGTCTTTGTGGCATTTCGAAGGTGTATTAGCCTCCCAAGGTAGTGGTGGTAATAAGAACTACAAACCAAGATGCAGGCTCTATAAAAACAACACCCAGATCATCTACCAATACAACAAATAGGCTACTGTTTAATTGTTAAATACTATGACTAAAAAACTGTGTTGTATTTTCTCAATTTTGTTAATTGGTAACATTTTATTTGGTAACACTAATTACCAATACTAACTGGTAATACATTGTATGTAATTATTAAGATTTAATGATAATTTCAACATTTACTAATGCATTTTTTAAATCAAAATCTGTTAACATTCATTAGTGCACTGGGAACTAACATTAGCAATTGTTTTTTATTATTAACTAACATTAACAAAGATTAGCTAATAGATGCTTTCAAAATGTATTACTCATGGCTAATGTTAGCTAGTGCATAGCTATTTTTAAAGATGAGACTTTATTGTAAAGTGTTACTGATTAATTCATTGTATGTATCCATTTAAAAAACAGATTCTATTTAGCGCTCCCAATATCAAATTTATTGGATCACTACAAAACTTTTTCATACTATTTTTCTCTTTTTATCCAAAGACCAAAATCAACAATGACAAGATTGAACAATCATAAAATAACAGCCATCTTTAAACTAAATGTTTGCAGCAGTTATAAAGAGCTGAATCTACTGACATTTATGCAAACTACTAAGATTAGTGTAGCTACTTTATCAACAGTAGTAGTGTCCTACATCAACAGAAATCAGTATAGTGAAATGAAATGCTAATGCCGAAAGACATTCGCTGCCTCAAAGGTTCCTGTCTGGTTATATCATGTTCTTTCAGCTACACATTAAACCCACCTGAAAACCCACGTAGAGTTGTGTGGTATCAGTGGGTCTCTAAAGGTTATCCTTTAGTTTAGGATCGTCTCGGTTACGTACGTAACCCTTGTTCCCTGATGGAGGGAACGGAGACGTTATGTCGTGACGACGTTATGTCGTGACGACGTTAAGGGATTCACTTGGGAGTCCAAATCATCTCTGACTTTAAGAGAAAATGCCAATGAAATTTGGCTAGTGGATTTTGCATACCTGAGCCACTCCCCGTGCATACGGGTATAAATAGGCGACAGGTGCATCCACTCTTCAGGTTTTACACTGGCCCTGGTACCCACAGGGACCACAGGTGAGTACATCACTGCTGGAGATAGCCAAGCCGCTGTTCCTTTCACCACAGAAATTTCTTAACAGAAGGGATTTCGACCTTCATTGAAAGATTGCTTCAAGTCTTTCCTATTTGTTGTTACAGCTTGGCAGTAACGATGGGGAAGCAAGCCTTCCAGAGAAGGGCGCTACCAGTAGGGAGGTATCGTGTGGAGACACTGATATGGACTGACCCAGGCCTGGGGCAGTACTACACATGGAATGAGTCTCTGAGGCAGCTCCTACCTGAGAGTAGGGATGGAACGGCTGCCAGCAGAGACTGACAGAATGATCTGTCAAAGGGAAGACACGGGTTTACAGAGAGGGAAACCTTACCGTGGAAGAATACACATATGGGATTGCCCGAAGGGAATCAAGCCATTTGGACACCTAGCCCAGTAAAGGGGCTGACCGGACCCCCGGGCAAGCTAACACCGATACTGGGCCTGGCATCAGACTGCTCCGCCCAGCCTGACTGCCGGGGGTGCTGGAGGATACTCAACCAGGGTTTGCTATCCGGGGAACTTACTGGAGGAGGAAAAAGGTGCTCGCATCCCCAGGTGAGGGGGAATGGTGCAGCAAGCGTGACACCGGCCAGCTCTTCCCGCCACTTACCTGTTACCCAACACACGGGAAGAAACTGGCTCAACGCGGAGACTGTAAAACCTCCCGAAGGTGTTCGGTGTCACCCAGCCCGCAGCTCTACAGATGTCCACCAGAGAGGTGCCGTGCGCCAACGCATAGGAGGAGGCAACACTCCGTGTGGAGTGAGCCCTCACCCCAGGGGTCACGGCTCGCTTTGGGATTGGTACGCCAAGGCGATGGCATCCACTATCCAGTGGGCCAACCTCTGCTTGGAGACAGCCTACCCTTTCTGCTGACTTCCGTAGCAGACAATGAGTTGCTCAGAGCTTCTGAAGCTCCGGGTGCGGTCCACGTAGATGCGCAGCGCTCTTACGGGACACAGCAACGCCAAGGCTGGATCTGCTTTCTCCGAGGGCAGTGCTTGCAGGTTCACCACCTGATCGCGAAAAGGCATGGTGGGAACCTTGGGCACGTACCCAGGCTGGGGTCTCAGGACAATGACAGAGAAGGCCGGCCCAAACACAAGGCACTCTTCACTCACCGAAAATGCTTGGAGGTCCCCGACCCTCTTGATGGAAGTGAGTGCGGTCAGGAGCGCTGTCTTAGCAGACAGGAACTTAAGCTCGACTGAATCCAGCGGCTCAAAGGGACCCCTCTGAAGTCCAGCCAGGACAATAGAGAGGTCCCAGGAGGGCACCAGGGGTGGCCTAGGAGGATTTAACCTTCTGGCACCCCTCAGGAACCTGACGATGAGATTGTGCTTTCCCAGGGACCAGCCGTCCACTGCATCATGATGTGCTGTGATAGCAGTCACATACACTTTCAAGGTGGAGGGTGACAGCCTACGCTCCAACCTTTCTTGCAGGAAGGAAAGCACTACTCCAATTGTGCATCTCCGGTGGTCTTCTCGGTGAGAACAACACCAGTTTTCGAACAGACTCCACTTAAGGAGTGGGCCAGTACGGCGCAACCAGCAGGACCTGTTCCACGTCCTCCCTGACCTTGCACAGTGTCTGTGCGAGCAGGCTCACTGGGGGAAACGCATACTTGCGTAGAGCCCGAGGCCAGCTGTGTGCCAGCACGTCCATGCCGAGGGGGGCCTCGGTCAGGGAGTAATACAGTTGACAGTGGGAGGACTCGTAGGAAGCAAACAGGTCTACCTGGGCTTCCCCGAATTGACTCCAGATCAGCCGGATCGTCTCGGGATGGAGTCGCCATTCTACAGGGAACGTGATCTGTCATGAGAGCGCGTCGGCTGCACGATTGAGCTCCCCTGGGATGTGGACGGCGCGCAGCGACTTCAGCCGCGTTTGACTACAGGGGAGGAGATAGCGCAGGGAGGATTGTAGACCTCCCTGTCGGTCAGAGTATGTGAGCGGAGCGGAGGGGGAGCGGAGCGAGGAGTGGAGCGGCGTGATTTTGCCTGGAGCTAGGAGCGGATTTTTTGAAAGTCGGAGCGTTGAGGTTTTCACTCGCTCCAAGAACGCTCCTCTACCGCTTCGTCACGAGCACAAATTATGCCAACTCACGCATTAAACATAATTAGTTAGCTTGACAGATATGTGGATCACATATGAAGGTTAAAATGGCGATGGACGAGTGCGGGAGGTTAAAGCATGTTGTAAATTGTACAGTTTGTTAATCTCCGCTCGAAACTAACGTGCTACTACATTGCTGCACACGGACAGAACACACAAGCTCACACATAATGTACAGATCACGCGCATACATTCAGGAATGAAGAAAATTTGGTCAACGCTGTCCTGTGATTTATCAGTTTAAAAACGGAAAAGTTACAGCATATTCTTTCTGTTTCTGAAGTAACTACCCTCAGCATCACCATAGTTGAGAGACGTTGCACAGACAAGTAAGCTAAGCGAGTTATAAGTAATTTAATATGGACTTGGGCTAATTGTAGTGTTCCAATAAACCATGTTAAAACTATTCTTCTAGTATTATGCATTTATTTTTCTTTTAATATAATTTCTGAACAGAACTTAGATTTTTCAAGCATAATGAAATAATTTAGCCGCGGACCGGTGTTTCTGATCAGTGGAGCGAGGAGTGGAGCGGGAGCGGGAAATAGTGAACCCGGAGCGGAGTGATTATTGAATGCTTGGAGCGCGGAGGGGAAATTGTTGCCGCTCCACTCTGCTCACATACTCTGCTATTGGTTGATTTATGAGACAGCCGCAGTGTTGTCCGTGCGGACCAACACGTGTTTGCCTAGCAACAGTGGCTGGAACTGCCGCAAGGCCAGATGCACTGTCAACAGCTCTTGGCAGTTGATGTGCCAAAGCAGTCAGGGCCCTGTCCAGAGCCCTGAGGCTGCCTGCTAGTTGCATGTAGCTCCCCAGCCCGTACTGGAGGCATCCGTCGTGACAACGACATGCCGGGACACTTGTTCTAAGGGCCCCCCTGGCCCGTAGAAAGGCATGGTCTGAAAAAAAAAGTTTTTGGTCTGTTTAAGGCTTTTGCTACAGCCGTATCATCAGCTTTTCTACTTGGGAAACACTCAGCCCACTTTGAAAACAAGTCAACAATTGCAAAACAATACTTATAAGCTTGGCCTGGTGTCCGTTCAATGAAGTGCTGAAAAATACATTCTTAGTAAAATTCATATAATTTATGAGATCTCAGTTTTTTATGTATATATTATTAAAAATAATAATTATAATAATAATAATATTATTTTCATTCAAACAAAGCGCAAGTTGTAGTCTGTCTTACCTTACAAGTTTTTTGAGGCCGTACAAGGATCTGTCCCTCCTCTGGCGGGTTTTTAACTCAATTTGAGATTTGAGGAAAATGTCTCCTCTTGTGCTTTTAAATTAATCGTAGAAGAAGAAGAAAAGCTTCCGTTTCCCGCCGATGAAGGGAGGAAATCCTCAGGCCTCCTGGCTGGCTCGCCAAAACTGTTGTGGAAATTCCCAATATTAATCTGACTTCACCCTCTGAAAATGGAGGAAACAGGCTTTGAGTAAAATCTCATGCAAACATTCAATTGAGAATTCCTGGGAATTTCCAGTGTTGATAGTTGTTGTGGAAATTCCCAATATTACTCTGACTTCACCACTGACAACTCAAACAACTACAGTTGTTAATATAGTAACTACAGTATCTCGGGCTAATTCCCCGAATACTTACAATACAATCCAAAGAACTACGGTATCAAGCTAATTCCCTGAATTCCTCGAATACTTACAATATAATCCAATACTTCCCTGAAGTATGGTGACGGCGTCCCGTCAAGAAGCTACTATCACTACCTCAATCACACATAAGCACACAGGTCTTTAGCATCTATACACTCTCACCGCCCTTCTCAGCTGTATGCTGTTACCTCAGCCCGAGGATGGCTCTATAGTCTTCCAACACTTTCACTGTCTTTGTGGTGGTCTTTTGAGCATAGAATCTTTAGTACTTCTATTCCTCAGCTGCGCCGCATATACCAGACACCACTCCCAAGTTGCTCTTTGCAGGAATTAAAGTTTTATTCACGGCCGGGCGCCCACTGGTCAC
>NW_015634026.1:1565803-1566739 GCF_001515625.1 Sinocyclocheilus rhinocerous | reverse complement strand
GATCTGGTCATTGGTTTGTCATATGACTGTTAGTTCTACTGTTTTAAGCACTTTTTGGGTAAGTATAGATTATTTAATCATAGGGCCACGGTCTTTGATCTGAGCATCCTTAGTCTGCACTTTTCTGAACATACCCTTTTGACTTTATTTCAGCTATTTTTATTTTAATTTATAATAGTTTTAGTGAACAATAACAACATTGCAGTAACAACATTGCTTTCAAAGTATGGATGGGTGAAAAATAGACTTTTAAAAAATCTTCTTTTGTACTCCACAGAACAAAGAAAGTCATGCAGGTTTGGAATGACATGAGGATGAGTAAATAGCTGTGTTTCCATTCCCCGTTTTTTATGGACATTTTGGAATACTGCATTAAACAATGCTGGATGGAGACGCCAAGATGCTTAAATTCGAAAAATTCCAAAAACTTGTGTAATCGTTTTTTTATCCGATAAGAATACATGTACATCAACTACGATGGAAACACATTTACCGAATAAATTCTGTAATGCGAATCAAAAACTTCATGTGACTTTGTGCGATGGGATGGCATAACAGGACTAACCTGCAGACTGATCTCATTGAACAGCATCTGAAATGTTGTTTTGGTCATTCTGAAATACATGAGCCAAAGCCTATCATCAAAATTACCTCCCAGAACTGTCTTAAGGCTTGTTCACACCAGGACGAATATTGTGCGCGATTATCGCCGACGTTTAACGCCTCGTGACTAAACAAAGGGCGCCAATGTGAGTGTGCACACCGACGCGCAAAACAAGCCTCGGGCTCGTTTTTTGGTTTGACGCGCCGCATTAAAAACTGGCCGACCAATGCGATTGGCGCTTTTGTTCACGTGCCTGGAGCTGCTGAAGTTACAGTAAAACACGACTTGGTGGCGCTCAAGCACAAAACGGTCTTGCCGAGCACACATTGATA
>NW_015634026.1:1559642-1565211 GCF_001515625.1 Sinocyclocheilus rhinocerous | reverse complement strand
CCTCAACGTAGTCCATATCAACAACAATATTATATTCATTATTTCCTTATTGGTTATTTTGGGAAAATCCCAGGTATTTTGAGCAGTAGGATTATAAAAAATATATGCTAATATAAAATTAAATGATAAAAGTAGCCTATATAAAACTGCTAAATAAACATTAATCGATCAGCACTTTTTAATTAAGTACATAAAAAATCAAGTACTCTTGTACTTTCACTCGAGTAAAATTGAAAAAATTGAAAACTGAGTACTTTTACTTTTACTGGAGTAATATTTTATTATACGGATCTGTACTTTTACTCAAGTACTTGATTTGTGTACTTCGTCCACCACTGGCATCTATACACTCTCATCCCAAGTTGTTCGATGCAGGAATGAAAGTTTTATTCACGGCCGGGAGCCCACTGGTCACAATAACCAAGAGAGACTCCCTGAACAGAAGGATGCATGAACATTTATACCTTGAAGTTGAGTAAAAATCAATGTCACTCAAGTCTTCTTCACTATAATTGGCTATACTGATTTGGTCATTGGTTTGTCATATGACTGTTAGTTCTACTGTTTTAAGTACTTTTTGAGTAAGTATAGATTAAGTATAGATTATTTAATCATAGGGACACAGTCTTTGATCTGAGCATTCTTAGTCTACACTTTTCTGAACATTCTATGTTGAACATACCCTTTTGACTCCTTCTGAGGCCATTACATAAAATATTTCCATCACAAAAGCTTGTCTGTCAACCGCTTGGTAAGTCTGCTATGGGATGTGAAAAAAGGCGTTCTTCAAGAAGTTCACGTTTAACACCTTCCCAACAAACAGGGAAATGGATGTGAGTAGGTTAATATTTGAACCCTGCTGAAGCCTATCCAGTGGCAGTGCACTAGACAAAGGTATGTAAAAAAAAAAAAAATCAATAGCCTAACATTTTTTTAAATAATTTGCTGCATTATTGCCTCTTCAGTTTCTAGAGTCCAGTCCAGCATGGGTGCACAGTTATGCTTGGTATTTAAATGAAATAACAACAAACATTTGTATTTTCCCCCATGCACCTCAGTGATCCAAAATCCCACTCAGTGAGTATATTGTTTATTTCTGCTATTAGTGTGTTACACTCTGGAAATAGATTCTTTGACAAATTCTTACTAAAATTCTTACTGATGTCTGGCTTTGTACTTTCTTGAAATATTCCATAAGGATTATAATTATGAAGCTGATTACATCAACATGGATGAAGACAACATCTATGGAAATGTCTGATGAAAAAGCTACACGTCAAAACCAAAATGGGTTTCACTATAACGTTTTTAAGAAGATCAACAATGTCAGACTTAATTAATAATAAAACATTTGTCATGCATATTATGTAGCATCAAGATATCATGCCTTCCAACACAATACGTAACATACTTTTATAATATGAAGAGTTCAGATGCAAAAGCCTCTAAATGCCATTTGAAATTGTCTTCTAAAATGAGCATTAGTATCAGGCTCCTATGTTTATGTTCAGTTATTTCACTTTAATGGCAATGAAAAGAACCTATTCACTGACATTAAAGTGAAATTACTGAACCTACACATAGGAGCCTGATAAAAATGCTCATTTTAGAAGAAAATTTCAAACGGCATTTAGAGGCTTTTGCATCTGAACTCTTCATATATGCATTTATCTTTGGAATATATAATCCTTTAGGCAGGTTGGTTGAGCAAACAGCATCTCTGAAGTATCACTCTGAATTATATATGTGACCCTGGGCCACAAAACCAGTCTTAAGTTGCACGGCTATATTGTAGCAATAGCCAAAAATACATTGTATGGATCAAAAATCATTAGGATATTAAATAAAGATCATGTTCCATGAAGATATTTTGTAAATTTCAATTATGTAAATTGTATTATTATTTTATTTATTTATTTTATTTATTTATTGTAAACGGACAACATTAAAGGAGATTTTCTCAATATTTTGATTTTTTTTGCACCCTCAGATTTCAGATTTTCAAATAGTTGTATTTTGGCCAAATATTATCCTAAAGCTTATTTATTCAATTTTCAGATGATGTATAAATCTCAATTTCTAAATAATTGACCCTATGCCTGGTTTTGTGCTCCAGAGTCACATTTGTAAATTATGTTGATTGTTAAAAATGTCTCTACTACTTTTGTATATGACTATATGATTCAATTATATTATTGTGTCCAATTAAAGTTTCATATTAAATTATTTTATTTGTGAACAATTATTTGCAATACAATTATTCATAACAAACTTGTGGTGTAATTCCTTCCTGAAATCACTGAGCCCAGGAGACTTTTTTTTTTTTCATTTACAGTTTTATGCAACCAGTCAAATGTTCTCAGCTTGGCAGTTCAGCAGTGGCAAATACAAATGTTTAATGAAAAAAATTACAAAGCAATGTTGTTGCATTTCACACAATGTAGTGAAAGTAAATGTTCACACAATTTTTTAGCAATTTTCCACTCAATAATTGATCACACAAATATATGGTACATTGATACATAATGAAATAGTATTTTCAAAACATTATTAATAATTTTTTATCAATAGTATATTAATGCAACAGCAACTAATAAAAAGTGAAGGTGTAGAAAGCACACTTATAGAATCATAATTTATATAATATTTTCACTTTCAAATAACATTATATAGACTAATATTATAACTATAATACAGATTAAGGATATAATACTTAGTTTTAATACTTAAATTGGAAACTCCTTGTGTTTATGTATTAATGGCTGAATATACTGTTCTGTCCTCGTCATCAGAGCTTGAACTGCTAAGGCAGCTGTTCTGCTTATGTTTGGGTTCTTTAACACCAGACTTGGCAGAACAAGGCACAGTGGTGTAATTCACTTCATCTTCTTCGCTGGTATCAGATTCCCAGTCCATATTTGTGAATGGAAGTTTTGGCACACACGCAGAAGAAACATTCTCATAATCTGGATTTTCTGATTGGGAATTCTAGGAAGAGGATGAAATAATAAAACAAATGTTCTCAATATACAGTTATATACAGTATACAGTTAAAAAGTGCTCCATACAATTTCTGGTTTATCCTTATTGTGAACACCTTATTGTGAGTGTGTTTGTTCTGTAGACATATGATAACACAAAACAACTATTCTGAATAGACTATAATTATGTAAACTATTTTTTGAGCGAGTACATCATAACTCGTCCAACCCGTGTTTTTGTCTTACCCTGAATTACTACAGTAAGCCTATTATAAGTATTTTATATTTTAGACCTGTCAGGGTGGATTTTGCGGGAAATTGCATACATGCGCACTTCACCTGTGCGTGTCTCGTCATATTCGTAAACAGAGAGAGGCAGCTGTTTCTACTCTGGCGCATATGGTGTGGGAGTAGCAAACAGCTGGAAGATTGTTGTCACAATGAGAGAGAAATATTGACCATGGACCGTGCAAAAGTGAAATCAACAGTTATAAAATCAAAGGAACTCCAAACAGAGCAGAGTTTATAAGCAAAAAGGGAAAGCGACAGAATCCGTAATAAAACCCGAATCAACATGGGCTTTTCTGGTGATGAGAACTCCCAAGATTTGAAAGGATTTAAAACCGACCAGAGATGGCTTCTTTCGTACTCAACAGTTAAGATGTTTTGTTTAACCCACAGATAATCATGTAGCTCTCTAATAGTAGCGTGTGTTTGTTATAACGTTAACTAGCCTACTGGAAAGAGTAATTTCATTATGGGTTCATTGTTGTTGTGCTGTGCTGGATTTCATTTTCAATGATGGATTGCGTAAATTATACAGACAATATGTCACCAAATTAACAATTAACGTCTTCTTTTTAAACGTCTTCAGCTGTATAAATAGTCAACGCCATCTAAGCTGGTTATCTCTTGAGCATGTGTTTTGATTTGTGTTTCATTCACAGAGTTTCAGATCTGACAGCTTGTAAACGTCATTAATTTAAAGACATAAATGTTTCCAATTACTCGTAAGAATTTCCCGCTGAGATGTCATCTTTTTAGATTTCCATGTGTGCATTGTTGCCGCGAACCACATTTTTTTCGTACAGAGTCGAAGCAGAACCAAAACAATATTCTTCCGTGAGTTGCAAGCAGTTTTATTTTTTAACCGCTAGAGGGCCACAAACTACACAGTGTTATTTTTAATATTCTGACATATTCTGAAGTCTTACCATTGTCTGTTTATTTTTTGACACCATAGCATAGACTGCTGATCCTTCAGGTACTCTATATCAGTCATACATTTAAAAGCATAATTAGTGCATTTGTCATATCTTTAAATGAGCATTGAATTTATACTTTTTTCTGATTTCATAAAGTTCTAACTTATGTTTAACTTATGATTTGAATATTCCTTATCTGTGTTACCTTTTTTCTGGCTCATTTTGCCCCTTGAAATCAAGAGTGACATAGTTTAGGGTAGATGTAGCTGCGTCATTGTCCATATATCCATTTTTTTGTTGTTTTGGGGACTGTATTCTCTGTAACAAAAAAAGACAACTTGCTAAGCATAAAAACGTCAGTTGTTTGTGATACTGATGTTTCAAAAAAAGAACAACATTCTCTCACCTGTTTCATTTGTGGCAGTTTAATAGCAGCATACACCGTGTGGATATTAGATTTCGGCCTTGAGAGAAAATAAGATGAATTAATTTCATTACAAATAGTGGATGTCTCCATCAGTTCTGCTGCTATTACCTTGGATTAGGGTCCTGTGCTCGAGTAGGGTCTTGGGAATTGGGTGTCAGATGTGATTGATTAACTCTTCCATAACCTGAATCAGGAATGCCCGCCACTGACAGATTCTCCTGGGTATTATTACGTGATCCCTAAGTGTTTAAATATTCCAAACAAAAAATGATTTATCTCTTATTATTAAGCAAACAGATATATTTCATTGTTTAAAAAATACATATAAAGGTGATTTCAATATTATACAGTAAGTAGCTCAGTTCCAGAACAAACAGAAGTAAAATAACCAATAAAAGTAAGTTTGTCACTGTAGAAGAGCGTGACAGGAATACTGGAAAAAAGCACAAAGGATTATCTGCTCCACTTTGCTGATCTGATCTTGCCTTGATGATAGTCCTGTAAAATAACAAGAGCAATAATTGGAATAACTGATAACTTCAAACTCAACACCTGATAGGGCTATACTAATATGCAGATGAACTATTAAATGATACAAGCTAATTTAGTGGTATTTTCAACTTAACATCTAGAAAAAGAAAGAGGAATTCACCTGCGTATCAGAAAGACGGCAACAACAATAAGAATCAACAGGAGAATGATGGGTAAGATGATCTGGTAGAACACCGTAAGAGAGTTATCTAAATTAAGAGAGGTTTGGGAAGAGATCAAGAAATCATTTTTAAAACAACCCTGCATGACTTAATCTAACCAAAATTCATGAATTTACCCAGTTAACCACTTAAAGAAGTACAAATTGTTGAAGAAATTGGCTTTAATCATGCATTTACGATGTGCTAATGTATAATTTTCTCTTTTAAAAAAAAAAGGGGGTGGCGGGGGGGGGGCAGTGGTTG
>NW_015634026.1:1552235-1559607 GCF_001515625.1 Sinocyclocheilus rhinocerous | reverse complement strand
CTTTTTAAAAAAAAAAGTGGGGGGGGGGCAGTGGTTGATATAGGTATTGCAGTACAATGTCAAAATATTAGAAAAGAGGTGTTTTCCACCAACTGGCAACCTGGAGTGTTTACTGTAAATACTATTGAGTAAATTGGCAATAGGCAGGATCACATGCTTCAAAGTAGAATAACTGGCTGTAGCATTGTTTTTCAGAGATACAAGTATGTGAACTTAGTATGTTTCCTAAAAATCGTTCAACAGACTATGGTATTTTTATGCTTTCATAAAGATTTCATGGAATGATATGCAGAAAACTTTCCTACACCCTGACTGATATCATTAAAATATTAGGGTAGGCTAAATAAATTGCTTGGTTATCACGGTCACGCCAAAGAGGCAGTTGTAGAAAGAGGGTCATGTCTAAAGTCTGGCGGAAGAAGTTCTGGCTAAATGCAGCTAATATTTTATTCCAATTTGAGTAATTTGGTAAATACATATTTATGATGTGTTATTTCATACTCACTGCCAAAAAATAGCATGATGTTTTTGGATCGTGATTTTCCGATAGCATTGGCTGCTGTACAGTAATAGATTCCTGGCTTCTGAGGCTGAACAGTGAAGTTCTGATGATCTGACAGTGCGGTCGTGTTGTCCTCCTCTCTGTACCATTTGTAGACCGTGGCAGGAGGATATGCATCTGCACTGCAGGTCAGATAGACTGGAAACTCCCAATTCCACTGAGTTAAAGTTGTCATGTTATGGACAATTTTTATGTTTGGAACATCTATAGAAAACAGGTAAAAGGACATGTATATATTCATAATATTTGGTAGATGGAAAGCATTGACTATTTGATTTATTGTTATACAACAACAAATTTGGACAGTGTGATATTAACCCAGCTATCATGACAAAGTCATTAATTAGACTAGTTAAACTAGTCACACAACATTGGACAATCTTATATCTGTCAGAAAAGTCAAATTCCAAAAATTAAGAAGCATTTTTTTTTCACTAAAAACTAAGGTGTGTCAAATAACTAGTAGAAATAAGTACTCACATTTCACCTTGATCTCTACTAAAGGAGATTCTCTTTTTCCAATGGAATTTTGAGCAATACAGGCGTACTGACCAGAGTCAGAGATTTCCAGAGAAAGAAAGTGTAGTCTCTGTTCACGTTTCCGTTCAATTGTCTTTAACTGTCCACTGAAGCATTTCTTCCACTCATATGAGGACAGAGCAGGATTGGCACGAGCCTCACATGTAAGGGTCAGCTCACTCCCAAATGTTTGTTCTCCTTTAACACTTGCAGTCACATTTTTGGGTACATCTACATACACATGATATATAAGAAGATGAAACTCAAATTATTTAGGTGAAGTAATGCTCAAAGTCCTATTTATCAGTTTGGTCACTTTCAAGTCAAATTAAAGCATCTCACGTCTCTCAAAAGTCCTTGAAACTTCATTTAAATAATCAAAAACAAATTGATTATTACTTACGAAACACAATTAGCTCTTGTTTAGTTTCTTGTTTTCCCTCTTGACTTTCTGCGTTGCACTTGTACGTTCCTGCATCTGACTCAGTGACATTCAAGTAGGCTGTCAACTTGTTTGCAGATGCAGTGCTGTTCCTTTGATTGTTCTGAATATATGTCAGATCATCCTGAGGTCCTGTCACTGAGAGGTGTGACACAGGAAAGCTTTGAACCATGCAGATAATGGAGATCACTTCAAACTCTCTCACTTCCCTCTTCATGATCAAATTGAGATTAGATGGAGGATCTGCAGAGTTGAAAAGAAAAAGTGTCCAAATGACTTGGCTATTCGTGAAATCATTTACTTTGATTAGTTAAGGTATAGATTTTAGAGCAAAACAGACTTACAAAGCACATCAACTTTAATGGTGTGTGATCTTGTTCCAATAGTGTTGGTAACATCACATGTGTACCGCCCTGCATGTTGAATGGTCACATTCTCAATGTTTAACTGTCCAGTTTCCATTGATAACGGGACAGAAGACAGTCTAGGTGTGTGCTTCCATTTGTATGTGTGTGGCCGAGGGTCAGCATCAGCTGAGCATATCAAAGTCAGTGGAGTGCCCACTTTTACAGAGGTTGTGCCCTCTATTTTGATGCTTCTTGGTGAATCTGTGAGAGACAAGAAAAATAAAAATTTTGAAGAGCATTGTCACAGTATAATATAATAAAATATTCATGTTTTTTTTTTTTTAGAAATATGTAGGCTAATTGTAACTAATTTATGTGAAGAGATTTATCATCTAACATGCTTTTGATAATTAGCATTTAAATTCGTTCATTTTGCATAAACTTTCTAAATGACTATCATACATTTATTAGCTGACTAAGAGTTTGATTTCATATTTAGCAGATATTTCATTATAATCAATAACAAAAGCACTTTATTAGTTTGTTGGAGGTGCAGATATATAAAGACGTGTTACAAATAATATACAGAAATACTTACACTTTACAGATACTTCGAGGTTTTTTGATGTTGCTGTTTTTATCCCGTTATCAGCCTGGCAATGGTAAGATCCTCTGTCCTCTGCAGTAACTTTACTGATGATAAATGTCTCGCTGGTTTCATGCTGGGTTTGGGAATTTTTGTACCACATAAACTGATAGACTGCTGGGTTACCTCTCTGTACTAAACACTGGAGTGTCAGTTTATCTTCCTCTTTGAGATCATCAATGTTGACAAGAGGATGCACTGTGACACCTTGTGGACCATCTGAAAAATGCAGTGCACAGGCACAAGAAATGCATATTTAACAATAAATTATTTTAACAGATGAAGTACTGAAGTTCATAATCATTATGACGTTCTTCAAAGGCATCTGTTTACATAAAACACTATACTCACACTTCACATCAATTTGAATGATATTTGATTCCTTTGCTCCATGCTTGTTTTTAGCTTCACAGTAATATTCTCCACTGTCTTCTGGTTTCACATTAATTAGTGTCAAGTCAGACATTTGTTGATATTTTTCTATTTTCTCTTTTTTGAACCATGAGAAGCTGACATCAGGGCGACCTGTGCTGGTGCAGGAGAGAGTGACAGAATCTCCCTCCTTTACATTCTCAGAGCTCACTGTTGCCTTTGTCTCTTTAGGTGCATCTAGAGAAGAAAAGAGATGAAGTGGACAGCTGGAGTGAATAATGCTCAGTCAGTGACTGTGTACACTAAATATACAGTATTTGTTCATAAACACATGCTATACACACTCACGTTCCACAAACAGTGTGATATTCCTGATCTGGCAGCTGTCCTCACTCTTCGCTGGACGACAAGACAGAATCCTGTTGTCATCCTTCCATGTCACATTGAGCTTCAATTTGGTGACCTTTCTGCCTTCTTTTCCCTCTTCAGTCTCTATAATCGTATCAGTTGACCAGGAGGACATCCATTCTTGCTTTTGTCCTGATGTATGGACGAGCCACTCAGGATGAAAATCACAGGAACCAAATGTGGAACAGCGAAGAGTGAATTCTTCTGACTCATTGAGTGGATTCTTCAGCTCTGACGTTTCAATGTGCACCTTACAAGGATTGTCTGAAAACAATGTGGAGCGAGAACAGGTGATCCAGAACCTTTACATTTTCTCCAACAAAGAAATATATTGAAACCTTGCAATTTCAAGTTCTGAGAAAAGAAGTCAGAATTGTGAGATATAAACTCACAGTTCTGAAATGAAAAGCACAATTTCTGATAAATAAACTTGTAAGTGTTGTAACTGTGAGATAAGGCCAGAATTGTGAGTTAAAAGCACAGTTGTTTATTTCCTGTTATTCTGTGACTAAATTTGACTTTTTCCCCCACAATTGCAAGTTTATATCACATAATTCAGACTTTTATTCTCAGAATTGCAAGTTTACATCTTGTAATTCTGAGTTTATATCTTGCAAATCAGAATTGTAAGAAAAAAGAGACAGATTTGTGAAATATACAGTAAACTCAGAAATCAAGAAAAAAGTCAGTTTGTGAGATAAAAAGTTGCAATTTTAAAAAGTTGCTTCCATAATTATCAAAACTATAATCAAAAAAATGAAAATTAATCACCCTCGCCCTCATGTTGTTCAGTTATTTTTAAAATATATTTCTTAGTAAAAAAAAAAAAGTTCCAAAAGTGACAAAAATCAAGGACTTTTGCACAATATACTTCTGAATATTCTCACTGATGATCACTCGTCGTAGTTTTATTTGTGTGATTAAAAGACATGCTTATTCATATTTGGAGAATTGTGATTGATTATGAGACACACGAGAACCAGTAGCATCTTCATAAAGACTTCAAATATAGTGTCGGGTCATAGGAACTATTTTATTATTTGCTAAGAGTAATTTTTGGAGCCCCTGGCCACATTCAGTTTCATCGTTTAAAAAACAGCAGCATGGTCAGCGCCAATGGCCTCATGGGCAGTGTGCCAACATATAGCGCTGTTGCGGTTTGGGCATCTCGAGTTCGAGTCGTGGCTCGTGGACCCTCCTCCCCTCTCTCTCTCCCTCTTCACTTCCTGTCTGAGTACTGTCCTATCATATTAAAGGCTAAAAGCCAATAAAATCTTTAAAAAAGCAAAAACAAAACAGCAGCATGAACTTTCTGAAAAACATCTATATCATGTTCCACAGATGAAAGAAATACAGATAGACATGAGGGTGAATAAATGATGACAGCATTTTTATAAGAGAACATCCTTTATCACAGCGTCAAATTTTTGCTCACCTTTAACTTTGAGAGGCAGAGCTTTACTCATGAACCTTTTGTCTGAACCAATAAATCTAAAGCTGTAGTTCCCACTGTCTGTCTTTTGCAGATCGGTGATTCTTAAATCACATTTTATCCAGTCTTTTTGGTTTTCTTGTGACATTTTATCAGTGATGTATTCCACTCTGCTGGAGTAACCCGGAGACTGGGGACGGTCTTTTGTGTTACTGTATACAATAGTCCCGTTGAACGTCATGTCTTTGAGATAAATTGAATCTTTAAACCACAGCAGTGTATATGTTTTGTCCTTTGGTTTTTTGTAAGAACAGGGGATGGTCACAGATGACCCTTCATAAGTTGTTTCTGTTTTTTCAGGCACAACTATTAGGTCTTCATTTAAACTGATGCAGGAGCCCTCAAGAAGAACTGCAGGAAAAAACAACATCAGTGATACTTGTATGTATACCAATAAATTAGCACAATCATTTACAGAAATCAGCATTCAGTATATAATAGACAATACACACCAAACAGAAGTAGAGGAATCCCTTCAGGAACCATCATCCTGTCTGCTGCTAATGAAATAAAGACAGTTATATTATTCTGTTGAGCTCCAGTTTCTTCAGAGCAAGCTCTGACAGCACTTTTGGTGCTTGTCGTTGTGTGTGGGTGAATATGTGTATTTCTGTAGTCACAGATGTTGAGTTAGTCTGTTTCTCCTTCCTTTTTTTTTTTTTTTGTTCATCATTGCATGCTAAAAGTGTCATTTTGGCAACATGCAATTTGGTAATTACTTATAATTGTTTTTCTCTGTGTGTGTGTTTGAATTTTTTTTTTTTTCTTTTACATTTTTTAATTTAATTTGTTACAGAATTTTATTCAACCTGCAATTACAGTAGTGAACAAATCAGGCCTACTGCCCCATAAAGCAAAATCATTTATTGCTGTAATAACTGACACCTATTTTTTTTTTCCTTAAACAGTTACAGTCTTATATATTAGAACTTGCTGATGACACGTTAATATTTCTCAAACAACATTTTCACACTATAATGACTCATTCCCATGCCAAAAATGTTTTGTTTGAAGAAGCACGGTGCTTGTCATGCATGAGCTTTACATTTTAACTGATTATGTTGGTAATCTGACAACTACCAAATGTGTTTTTACCACAGCAAAAAAAAGAAAGATAAAAATCTTTTACCTTGAAATGGAATCCGTTGTTCTCAATGGGTGTCTTAAAAACGTTCAAACCGAGAAATAAAAGGAGAACTTCACCCAAGTGTATTTCTAACTTGTCGTATTTGCATAGTTAAACTGACAGACATAAAAGAAATAGGCAAAAAGCACACATTCCTGCTAGAGATAAAGAGATATGTTAATTCTGTCATCTAAGCGTGAAGCTCACTTCCTGTGGCAGTGGTTAGTTCTTTCAAAACTATTCAGAAAATAAAACCCCCTCTAATGGAGGTGTATAACGTGCTGCTATCAGCAGACTAATGGTGCAGCTGGAAAAAGTAAACATGAGAGATGTGTTTATGACCATGTATAAGAGGATATACTGTAATCTAACAATTTACTGAATGACCAAACCACATTGAACGCAGGCCTACATATTATTTCTAAGATGATTTCTACTTTTAAGGAAATGGAAAGAACACTGTATTTTGAAAATAATTAATTAATGGTCAGACACCAATAAATAGTCCAGCATCAAAGAAATCGAAAGGTGATCTCTCATTAAAAAGCTTCAAGAGATCATCATCATAGCACACAACAAGAGAGACATTTAAAAAAAAAAACGATCTAAACATATTTAAACACCAGTGAAGAGATGAAATCATCCCACCTTTTCGAAAGTGTGGACTTACAGGAGTGCAAAGGTGAATTAATAGCCGAAGTTGCAGAACAGGCAAGTGCTGCAGCTCATTCGCAAAGCAGAATAGTTGAAGACGAATGCTATAATCAGAGGTGGTGTCTACAACTATACAGGGTTCGAGAAACAGAAACCAAAAATTTTAAGGTCAAATTGAAGGAAACCTGCTAAGGAGTGGTGTCTGAAATTGTGGAAAAATATGAGTGAGGTGGAGGAAGTAGCTCACAGATTAGACAAGCCAGTGTCCTGTCCAGTGAGGCCCGTTATCATTTTATTTGTTTGTGTTGGGTGGAAGTGCAAAAACAATGATTTCCTCAAAGAACACAAACAACACTTCGGAGAAAATCTGACAGTTGGATCTGAAAAGCTTCTTGGATAGATACCACCCAGAATGAACAGCGATTCTGTTCTAGTGATCTTATTATGCATCCATATTGACTGCTGTTGTAATTTACCATAAAGTCATTAGCCTTAAAGTTGATATGGAAGCTGAATAATTCAATGTTGAAATTTTATGATATGAAATCCATTATAGAAAGATCGGTAGCATTTTTTACAGTCCTTTTCCCCATGTACATACTATGTACTTATTATAGTAAAAGATCAGCTGAGACGTGACGAGACTCTAGAAGGGCGGCCATTTTGAGAAGAGACTCTTGTGTGGCGGCCATCTTACAATGAAGCTCTTGAATGGCGGCCATGTTGTGAAGAATCTCTTGATGTTCCGGCATGACGTGAGCAGGCTCTGGCTTGGCAGACGTGACGTGAGCAGGCCCTGGGGTA
>NW_015634026.1:1534929-1552151 GCF_001515625.1 Sinocyclocheilus rhinocerous | reverse complement strand
ATGTGAGCAGACCTTGGCTTGGCAGGCATGACGTGAACAGGCTCTGGGGAAGTGTCATGTTCCTCCTCCATGACACCCACAGTGAAAGCAGATCCACTCAACTGCAGAGCAAAGTCTATATATTGTTCCAGTGACCAACAAATAGTTCCCCCAGGCAACTGAGAACGAATGGGCTCATTTAATCCCACTCGAAAAATGTCCTTAAGGGCCACATCATTAAAAGCCACTTGGTTGCAGAGTCCACAAAAGTCCTGAACATAATCCTCAATAGGCCTGTCACCTTGAAGAAGGCAGAGGAGGCGTGAAACTGCTGGGTTCATCAATACACGACGACCGACAATGGCAACATGATGGCTACTTATAGGAAACAAGAGGGTCACATGACAAGAACAAACCAATGGGAAACAAGACACATGACTAAAACAACCAATCAGAACATGACACATACACAAGGCTGAGATACATGAAGGCAAGGGAAGTATGACACAAACAGCATAAAACAATTACAAAATAAAAGACATGGAAACATGAACAAGACAAAACCCAAACACCACATTACATAATTACAAGTAATAACTAGGTACTAACCCCTAACTCTAAACCTAACGATGAAGTTTATTGGGTAAGTACATTGTAAGTACTTGTAAGTACACATACTGTAAAATAAAGTGCAACTGAAAGATCCATATCTTTGCAATTAGGATATCTGGTAAATATGAGGAACTTTGAAAAAAAAAATCTTCAGTAAGAACCATTAGTAATGATTTTAATCTAATGTGTTAAAAAAAAAAATCATTTGAAGAACTTAAAGAAGGTGTTAATATATTAAATAATAAATCTCCAGGAAGTGATGGGTTGACTTCAGAGTTATATAAAACTTTTACTATGAGTTTATGAGGAATATTTTGTTACCTTCTATTATCAACGAGAGAGCATGTTACTTTAATACAAAACCCCCCAAAAGATTCTCTTCTGGTTGAAAACTGGCACCCATCACATTATTAAATAACAACTAAAATATGTTGGCATCTGTTCGAGCAAAATATGGCCTTGATGATTTGATTGATGAGTGCCAGTCTGGGTTTATGAGGTTTGTTACATATCCAGTGTAAGATTAGTTCTGGATTTAATTGACTGTCATGATTTGGTTTTGGACCCTTCTCTTATTTTTTTTTAGACTTCCAAAAACATTCGATACTATTAATGATAATTGTGTTTGTAAATTATGGGATTCAGCTTAGATGCAATTAGTTATTTGTGGGTAAAAATGTCCTTAAAATCAAATGCAGTCCTTATAGAAATTAATTTAAATCCATTTAGGGGTATGATTTCAAAGAAATTAGATACTTGGCTGGCAGCAGAGTTGCATCTTATTGGTTCACTGTCCTAATGGATTGTCCCAAATCATTTTTTTTTCTCACTGGATAAATTATTATATAATACTGTATTTAAAAAATCAAGAAAATCAAAAAGGAGGTCTTAAGAAATAATATTAATGATGGGGGGTTTTGAATTATTGAATTTACTCTATTCAACCAAGTTTTCAAAGTAAATTGTTTAAAACCAGACATTTTAAAAAAGCTGCCAAAGTGAAACAATTATAGATACAACAACAAGGGGTCACACTTATTTCTATTTTTATCAGTAGTCACCACAAGTGCAGAACACAGAAATAGAAGAATGACAGTGCATGAAACACAGAAGCGTGTAGTGCATGAAACCAATCCCAAAAATGTGCAGTACATCGACTGTTGCTCTATTCGATGCAGATTAGATTCAAATCAGTATTGTGATGATAAAGCTCTGAAAATAAAGTATTCTTGCTAGAACTAATGTGACCTTAATTCTTACCTTTTTGTACAGTCAGTAGTTAGTTTGTGGTTAAACCGAAGGGAAGAAACACATACAAATGTATTGTGGCCTGTGTCTTTGTATTTCCTGTGTGCTTACTGTAATTCACATGTACAGGTTTGGTGTTGTGAATTGGTAAATTGAACTTTTGACTAATTTGTAAAAAGCTGTGCAGTATGCGAAGGAAATGAAAGGTTAAATGAAATCCATGTGGTCATGACCATGTAAGATATTGAAAGAGAACAAGAAAAGGAAACAGAAGTGATCTTTAATAGTTTTTTTAAATAGCAGAAGTGTACCATTGCCCTTAAAGTAAGTCTAAACAACATTCTCATGCAAATCAACTCTATACAGACTTTTTTATGCACATACAGAGATGAAAACGTGTAACCTTTTGGCAATAATAGACATTTTGAATCCAAAAAGAGATTTTTATTGCACGGTACACTATTACTATATATTATATTTGTATTGGTTTAATTAATTTTAACAATGAAATAAAATTATGTAATAATAATAACATTATTATTATTATTATAAGTAGTAGTAGTAGTAGTATTGTTCAATTCAATTAACTTCAAAGTAGTATTATTGTATGGTCATTTGTATCCCTTATGAGCATTTATGATATGCCATTAAAAATGAACTGCACTGAAATCAAATTTTAAAGGGATATTAATCAACTGAATAATGAAAATGAAGAGTGTTATTCTTTTTAAAGTAATATATTGCTGATAGTTTAAATGCTATAGCTATAGTCCATTTAGGTATCAGTCCAAATGGATTGTAAAATTATGTAAGTTTGTGTAATGAGTACTGCTCAATCTACTGTCCCTCTCCTGTTACCATAGCAACCACCTTCTCTGCATCAGCACCCATATCATCAATAGCAGTGTTGAGTGCCTGCAGCATAACGGTGAAAGATCGGCTGATGGATCTGGCATGTCTCGGCATGGCGAGTTCCACAAGTCTGGTGGTTGCAGTGCTGGTGTCTTTCTCGGCTTCCGCGAGTCGTCTTTTAACTTCACTCTTGCTGACCTCCACAGAGAGAGCGCATGTCCGCAGGGCCTTCAGCCTGGCTGGGTCGAGACCCCGCTGCCTCGCCAGTCGCTCAAGAAACTCATCGTCCAGGCAAAGTGAGATCTGAGCCTTGGTCAGAATCCGTACGCCCACAGTAGCATCTACCATGGAGGCCACGAAAGGTACGGGAATGGCAGAAACGCCACCGGATAATGAGGCGGCAGCCCACGCCAGTGCCTTGAAGGCATCTTTCTTCTGAGTGACCAAGGAGTTGGAGAATGTAGGAAGTGCTAGAAGAAGAGCATGCGCTCTGATCTCTGGAAGGTCACCTCGCATGACCTCTAAAAACTTTAGAAAGTCCAGTTTCTCCAAAGCTGAAGGTTGTACCAGAAACACCTTTGGCAGAGGAACACCTTCTGCCTTGAGCACTTCTAAGCTTGCCGTCTTCTTCGCCTCCAGTGTTTTTTCTGTATCCTTCATGGATGATAGTAAGATGAAGTAAACTGTCTCTTTCTGCAGCGACCTAACTTCCCTCCACAATGCCACACTGTTAACACTAGGCTTCTCTGTGAATGCGATAATGATGGAGTTGTATCTCATAACTTTGAATCGCTCTATATAATCCTCAGCCTCAAAAGATGTGTCGCAAGAGATGGATGGCAGATCCCAGAGGCGAAAGTCAGGATGCTTTGGGTTGGGGAATACGGCTAGTTCCTCTGGGGCAGCAGATGATGGGGAGCGGGCTGCTCCTTCATCTTCTTGGCTCAGACCTCGAAGGGAGTTGATGAAAGTGGCTTTTTCTGCATTTCTGTCCCCAGTGATTGCAATGTTGATTCTGCTGATCAGCATGTCCTCCAATGCATCTCTTATATCCGAAATGTTGTTCTTCTCTATGGATTCCTTTAGAGTTTCCAGCAGGTTAAGACTCCTCAACACATCAGCCATGTCTGGTAGGTGATAACTAATCTACAAATACAAAGACGCATATTTTACAGTGTTTGAAAGCAGTATTGGGGACTGTAAGAATTTATACTTTTATTCAGCAAAGATGCATTAAATTTATCAAACGTGACAGTAAAGACATTTATAATGTTACAAAAGTTTCCATTTCTAGATAAATGCTGTTCTTTTGAACTTAATATTCATCAAAAATCTTGAAGACAAAACATTTATCACCGTTTTCAACATTGATAATAACAAGAAATGTTTCTTGAGTAGCAAATCAGCCATATTAGAATAATTTCTGAAGGATCATGTGATGGACACTGCTGAAAACGCAGCATTGCATCACAGAAATAAATTACATTTTAAAATAGAAAATAGTTCATTTTAATTGCAATAATATTACATTGTTTTACTATATATTTGATCAAATAAATATTAGAAACATAAAAGACTTTTTTCAAAAACATAAAAAAAAAATTACAGACCCCTAACTTTTAAATTGTACTGTAGCATTTTTTTTAATTTTTTTTTGGAAATAATGAATAAAGTATCAAATTCATTTTTTATTTTTTTATTCTATTTCAAATCATAAAACATCACAATTTTTACTATGTAAATAATAAAATATCAATTATAAAAATATTGTACTATTTTATTTAATGTAATGTACATTTTAAAACAGACAAACATGCATTTTATTCAAAAGAAATGTAATTTATTTACTGACAAATATAAAATCTAACTATACAAGTAGAGCTGTATTTTTGCAGGATCATGATAGTTGCATTTAAACATGATATATTGGGCAGTCAAATACATGATTTGAGCAAGAAATATATTTTGAATTTCAAAACCGACATGCCAAGCATAGTACTATTAGCAAACAGAAGGTGAGAATAAGTCACTTACACATTTCTTTCCATAAATAGTAACAATGAACCTTAAATTGATACTATAAGGAATAATGAGCAGATAATATATACTATATCAATAATGAGTAGATAATAAGAACTTTGATGAGGTTTTCCCTACATCCATCCTATCACGTACCTTCTCTCAGATCATACAGGATGACAGCCAGTGTGGTGGACCACAGAAAAATGGTTGAAAATATCAAACCACACAAGACAACCGAGATACTGACACTCTCACAGGCTATTTAAGGATTCCCTGTAGTGTGTGGAACATTCTAATCCTGTTATCTAAGACCTAATCCTGCTCATGCACACGTCATCCCAGAAAAGCAAGGAGCAGGTGAGATGATTTACAATTGTTGAGGAATCAACATGTATCAAAACATACACACCTTTTAGACTAATCTAATCTTTTCAGTGTTAGACCAGCAATATTCCCTCAAATGGAGTAAGTCTGAACATACAATGTCATTTTGTACAATTTTGTTGATCTGTTAAAAGTTTGTGGGTTCCCAGCATGCATGGCAGCATGTTAGACATTTACTGTTTCAGTCCTGTTATTATTATTATTATTATTTTTTTTTTGCTTTTTGCTGACTTTAGCCATGCTGTTGGTGTTGCTTGTGTCTTCACAGTTAGTTATTTGTTGTGCGACAATACTAATCTTTTTCGCCATTATTCAGGTTTTGTGGATTAAGCGTTATGGCCTATGTGTGACTCTGTGAAATTATTGCAACACATCTTTGCTTTGCAAGCTGTCAGTTGCAAAAGTCACTTTATGGCAAGTGTCGTTTGAAAGAAGAATCAGAAACTATCCTTGATTGCCAAATCGCCGAAGCCCTATACTGTATGCTGACAAATAACAACTCCATATAACAATAAACCATTTAAATGCTGAAGTATTTATGAATCTGACACTTTTGTACCAATAAAAGCAATGAAGCTGAAGGTAACTATCAGAAACTTTATTTAAGTTACTTAAATTAATTTGTAACAGTTTCAGAAAGCTCAGAAACGTCCTTAAATGCATATTAAAAGCCTAATACAAACAAAAAATAACTTGAAAAAATGGGAAATTAATGTTTTCACACAATTAAAAAAAAATAAACAGATGTTAGAGAATAATCTAATGAAATTTCATATGTTGCAAGCACGAACTATTAATGCTAGACACATAAAAGCTAAAAAATAATACATTCTTAAGCATCTGAACTTAATATGTAAAAATGATCTTAGAAATTTTAATATTGTTGGGTGTAGTTCCTTAACTTTTCAGCTCCTGTGAGTTAGAATAAAGTTCCTCCTCTCCCTCCATCTGGTCTTGTGTTTCAATCTGGTCATCTCCATCCTGAAGGACTGTCCTTTCCTTCCCATCTCCTCTCTTGTCCCTCTTGATCTCAGCGTAGTCTGTGTCAGTAGGTTCCTTCTCTCCCTCCTCAGGCGCTCTGTCCTTTAGAAGGGAGTAGTCGATGCTGGCGTAGTCGACCTCTTTTGCATCCATCCCGACTGCTTCGTCCACCTCTGCTTCATCTGTAGGTCCAGCCATGTTTGGGTTCTCACCATTAAGCTGTCCACGAAGAGGTGTTTCCTCATTGGTTCCAGTCTGAGCTACGTCTGTCTGCACCATCTGATATATACAAAACACATCTTTATTCTTTTGACATTTATTTATGGCAGGGAAGTCATTAGAAGATTCTGTCAAAACCTGCAATATTTGGATATTCTGTGTTGTAAACTTTAATACTATATACTCTATATACACATATTGGTTCCTATGTTCATATTCAATCACGGATATTGGTTCTGTCTTACCTCCAAATTGACTTCAGCGTCCGGATTTGCAGTTGGCACTTTGTGTTTTTTGCCTCTGTTAAGAAAAGATTTTCTGCTGATGAGACTTGAGACATAAACGCTATAAAATATTAGGACAAATGTGGTTTGGTGAACTTTTAGGCACCTTTTAGGAGAAGGAAGTAAATGATATGCCTACCTGTGGCAAGACACCCAACAACATAAAACAACTGAGAAGATGAGCGCCGAACACGCCATTCCCGCCACGAATGTGAGTATCTTTGACATGTCCAAATTCTTCAAGAAATCTTCTATACCTTGAATTTACACAGAATTGTTAGTAATATCTATAAAAGTATATAAAGAAAATACCTATTGTTCAGAGTTGGGAGTATTAGATTTGGCCAAGTAGGACTTGTTCCCAGTGTTGGGGAAAGTTACTTTTAAAAGTAATGCATTACAAAATTGCGTTACTCCATAAAAAAGTAACTAATTACGTTACTTAGTTACTTTTTATGGAAAGTAATGCATTACGTTACTTTTCCGTTACTTTTTAAATCTGCACAGGGCTTGCTTGTTTGTTTTTAAAATAAAAAAGTTCTATTTTTGGCAAATACTGTATAAAAGCCTTTTCACACCAAAAGTCAAATGAATAAGCCTCAGGCTGAAGGAAATGTAAATTTACGTCCGTACAGTAGAATGCAGAAGAAGAAATTTCAACACACTTCAGCAATAAAAAAAGACACACAAATGTTTGTCTAGAGTAATTTGTGCTTATTAGTACGGTTGAACTGGATCATCGAAGGTCAGAAGCAAAGACATTGCTTAATAGAATGGGATTAAATACATAAAGAATATTTGTGTTGTTTAACATTTAATTATTGCAGATTTGCGTCATATTCTGAGTTGCATTATTTTTATTAATTTTGAGAAAGTAAATGAGATCTTTTATTTCATGTTGAATTTTCAGCATTTCAGCATTATCTAGCAAAACTATCTTTCATTGTCAGCACCTGTGGTGTTGAGATGTTCTATGTTCTGTAACAGCATCTAAGTTAAAATATATTCATATAAACATAATTAACTTTTAATCTCCATTTACAGTAGTCAGTACAGTACTATCACCTGACACAATCCACTGATCTCTATTCAACCTTAGCGTGTAAAAGGGAGTAATGGCTTGAATCAATAATTACTCCCAGACAGAATCAACAAATCCATTTTCACATCACTGTCGCCCATGCTTTGATTTATGTCAACAGAGACAGGGCTGCTAAGCATTACCAGTGATAACACCAAACAGTAGTCACTTTCCTTGAATCTTTATATACGTACTTAATACGAATCAATAACCGCACCTTTTTGCTTCGCTTGATCTTCGTGATTAGAAGGAATTCGTCAAAGAGAAACAGGTAGACCTCATGCATCTTGGCATTTTCTGTGTGCAAAAGAAGATTATGTAAATATACACAACACGACCTCTTATAAACAGAAAAGGCATTTTATCCATCTAACCTATGAGAACGAGCTTCCCATCATGTAGAAGACTACGGTGAGACACCAGGTTCTCCAGAGTTACAGCTTTTAGCAAGTGCTTCAGATTCTGTTAAGGATTAATCACGCACAGCTTTGAAATCTCTATAAATACATTCAAATCAAACTAAAATTAACACGTTATTAAGTATAATGTGCTTGAAGATACAGATTTTGACATAGACCTCAGGAACATGCGCCCTCTTGTCTTGCTCCCACACAGGAAGCCACACCAGAGCTTCCTTCAGCTGTTTCACCTTCTGGTAGTTGTCCAACCACTTCACTTTTCCTTCAAGATCATCTGTACAGATGCACAGAGAAAGAGAGAGAGGTTTGGGTGGGAGCTCTATTGTATCATCAGCCTACACAAAGGCGGTTGGCTCCGAAAGGTTAGTGTGATCATCCACACCTCCCCAAACAAACATTACTGCTTTTGTAAAACCACAGATCCTGTTTCTGGTTGTTCAGTTGGAGACAATCGACTGTATTTTAATTCTAGATTCTTCCTACTGCGTTCCAAGTACAGGCTCTTTCATCAACATTGACACAATCATGTCGTTTGAACCCCACACCCTTCATACGCTGACATGTTTTAATCGCACCAAGTCACCAAGAAGAGTTGTACACACACCCTTATATTGGCTATGGGAACTGTCATAAAGTGTGTTGAAATGAGCTGCTGCCATTCTGGAATGTTTTGAATTTTTAAAAAAAACTGCTTTTGTATAGAAGATTAACCGATTAAACATTTCAAGTCCGTCTAGCCATATCTCAGCCCGGGAGCAGGTCAACAAGTCAAGGCAGGACGGCGATCATTACCAGCACCTCAAGCATTATAGAGAATATTACTGAATTCATGACAGCCAATTTCACTGTATTTTTTTTTTGTTAAAACTTAAATTAATGCCAGCTAGCAAAAATGTCATTACCATCAGTCAGTTGATGGTATATTTGTTGTAAAATAAGATAAAAATGTTAATATTACTAAAAATAGGACCATATTTTGTTGTTTGTGTCATCAGCAAATTCTTGTATCACTGCCAGTGTTGGGGAAAGTTACTTTTGAAAGTAATGCATTACAATATTGCGTTACTCCATAAAAAAGTAACTAATTACGTTACTTAGTTACTTTTTATGGCAAGTAATGCGTTACGTTACTTTTGCGTTACTTTTTAAATCTGGACAGGGCTTGCTTGTTTGTTTTTAAAATAAAAAAAGTTTTTTTTGGCAAATATAAAAGCCTTTTCACACCAAAAGTGAAATGAATAAGCCTCAGGCTGAAGGGAAAGTACATTTACATCCGTACAGTAGAATGCAGATGAAGACATTTCAACACACTTCAGCAATAAAAAAAAAGACACACAAATGTTTTTCTAGAGTAATTTTTGCTTATTAGTACGGTTGAACTGGATCATCGGAGGTCAGAAGCAAAGACATTGGTTAATAGAATGGGATTAAATACATAAAGGATATTTGTGTTGTTTAACATTTAATTATTGCAGGTTTGCGTCATATTCTGAGTTGCATTATTTTTATTAATTTTGAGGAATACTGAATCTGTGTTTTTTTTGGGTTTTTTTTGTGAATGAGTGAGATGAATTAATGCATATTCATATTTATTTTAGAACTACAGTAACATCTTCTGATTTTTCTAAACATGGGAACAGGAGAGCTGTCAATCAATAAATTGGAAAAAAACAAGTAACTTGCGTTACTTATCTGAAAAAGTAACTCAGATATTCTCTTGTAAATTAAAAAGTAATGCGTTACTTTACTAGTTACTTGAAAAAAGTAATCTGATTACGTAACTCACGTTACTTGTAATGCGTTACCCCCAACACTGCTTGTTCCTGGAATCTATTTAATCCAATATCTAACCGTAAATTGCCTCTAAAATCAGAGAAAAATTATAGTTTAATAAGAATTTTGTTCAGTCCTTAATCCCAGCCCTAATCCTAAACCTAACCATTACCCTAAATCTGATTGGTTGAGAGCAGTGTTGTTCTGCAACAATGTCAAACAAGAAAATGTCCTAAATGGCTAAATCATAATCACCCTGAAATAAACATGCAGTTTCTGCAGTGTGTAAATGCTCAGTACTACCTGTAGTATTTCTGGTGTCATTCAGTGGCATGTTTTCACTTCCAGGACTGAAGGACTCGTTCACTTTCGATTCATTTGTATCACCTGGTATGTGATGAATTTGATTTTATAATCAGTAAAGACATATTTTGACTTTAGGTATGTCTCCTGCAAACACTGCAATGAACTTCTCCTGATGTTTAATGGAACTATGTGTCGCAGTTCAGTATTTCAACAGTTGCTGACACATTTTCATTTCGTAATTTGTGATGTTGTAAGACTGTGACATTGTTAGGTTATCAATGGAATGTGGTTCTACTTACGAATGACAACGACAGTGATGGATGCATTCAGTATCTTGTTTCTATATGTCCTCATACAGCCGTAAACCCCAGCATGCTCCTTTCTCACATTAGTTATTGTGAAAGATTCAGCAGATGTTTGGTTCATGACTATATCTGTGGTTCCATTGAAACTCCATTCATGATCAGATGATGGTGGGTGACTCTCAACAGAGCAGTTCAGGCTGAGAGTGTCACCTTCCATCACTTTGCCATTACCCAGAATTCGAAGAGTCTTTACATCTGAAAATGAGAAACTGCATTAGTTTTGACAGCACATTCACTTGTATGCAAGAAAGAAATATTTTTAATTCTACATTCTGATCATCACAGAACATCCAAATAATAGAAGATGAAAGAAGCTTGTTCTCAACAGTAATAGCTATGCTCTTCTGAACTGACCCAGCAGGCACACAACGTCATAAAACGTTGATATTTGGTTACATTTCGGCTGCGACGTCCGGTGACCAAAATTCAATGTAAATTCAACGTCTAATGTCAATGTTAAATTGATGTCCAATACCGACGTCAGCTGAGTCAATGTCAAATTGACGTCAAATATTGACGTCAACCCGATTTTCATTTTCAACCAAAATGCAACGTCTGTCTGACGCCATGTCCAATGTCAACCTAACGTTACATATACGTCCGGTGCCTGCTGGGGAACATTTTGTTGTATTTCTATATTTTAATGTAATGGTCTAGGGGCAGTTATAGTTAAAATTAAGATTTGTAAACTCACACATGACTTCAAGGGTCCCACTTGTACTGATGTTTTTGCTTCCGTAGCTCACGTCACATCCTACAGTGGTGTTGTGCAGGTCAGAGGTTGGAGTTAAGGTCAAATTTAAGAGGTAAATGCTTTTGGAGGTGGTCAGTGTGATGATTTTGTCCTTTAGATCAATGATGTTTCCTTCTCTTGTCTTGATCCACCATGTTATTACAGGAGGAGTTTCAGGACAAGGAAAAGGAGCTGAACATGTCAGATTGGCCTCCTCTCCTTCATTGAGAAGAGGAACGTACATTATAGGCTCATCTGCAAATAGAGGTACACAACAAAAGTTAGACATTTACCACAGTCTAAATGACTTTTTTTTTTTAGCACAGATTCAGATCATACAAATTAAATGCAAATTGTATTGAGATTAAAAGAATGGTGTGGTTAATCTTGCACATTCATGTGTTAAAGTTTCTTAATTTAAATGTTTTTTTTATTATTATGAAATCATAAAACTTCAGAAGTGTGAGCTGAATATCTCTATGAAACAGTAGAGAACTGAAAGAGAACATCAAACTAGAGAAAAAAGCAGGATATTTTAAACAGTGCTAAACCCAAGTAAGAAATTACCTTGAATGATGAGTTTGACTGTGGGTTTATATGTGTTTCGATGTGAATCTGACCCCTCCACTCTGAATGCATATTCATTTTTATCTTCTGCCTTTATGTTTTTCATGATAATGCTACAGTTGTTTTCGGTCAGATCAGGATCAAGCATCTTAATCTGTCCAGTTTCAGTTTCTTTCTCTCCAAATTTGTTTTCAATATTTTTACTCACTTTCGCCTTGAAGATTTCATGCTTACATTGACTGTTTTTACACACATACCACGCAACGTTATTAATAGGTTTTGCATTATTTGGGTAAGTGAAGGTACATGAAATGAGAGCACATAATTCTGGAACTGCAGTAACTTCTGGCGGATCAAAGATGATGCTCCAGTCCTCTTTTTGGTCTTGAATACAATAAAAGAATACGATCAAAAACCTGGACACGAGAAACCTCAAATCTTAAAACAGTAATTCCCTGTCCATGCTCAGTATGCAGATTTATGTGTTTAAAGCTACATAAACTTTCAATACAAAATGTATAAGATGTACATACAAGTGTTTCAAATATAGATTTCATAGTGAAGTGGTATTTTTTGTTTTTAAACATTTAACACAAATATTTAAACTTAAATATATCTGTAAAACATGCAATACATACCTTTACACAAAATATTTAATGCTAACATAGAAAGGATTGTGCAGCTTGAAATGATCTGCATTTTATATGTGTATTCCACAAATCTGCACGGAAAAAGGACATTGAACATTTTTCAGAAAAAGAACATTTTTACACAAACTGTGCAATTTCAAATATATTCAAAATATATATATACTTGTTCTAAATATTTTTTGTGTAAAATGTACAGTATATAAAAATACTTTGGCAGTACATATATTAAAACGTGTCATGTCAATAAAACAAACTAAATTTCAAATTGTATTTAAAAGATAAAACATTAAAAGTGACCTTACCACTTTAAGTCAAACCATTCACAGTGTTCTCGTAAGCTTTTTAGAACTGCAGAAACAGCTCACAAATAGGCCTATGTACAAGATGCATCCTTCCTCTTTTAGAGAACTTCCTCATTTTATGGAAATGCACAAATGGGCGATTGTTGTACATAGCCGTAGTTTGATACAAATGTATCGTCGTTAGCAAGAGATATCAGGATGAGTTTTTTGAAAGAGATAAAATCAGTGAAAATAGTATTGTGGGTAAGATGCTTTACACTTTGCAAAGACGTTAGACTTTATTAACAAAGACTTAACTCTTAAAAGGGAGGATATTGACATGCACAGATAGAAAAAGAGATCCACTGCTGACATACTTCAGCTGAGAGTGCAAAGGATAAAATGACGATTAAGCTCCAGGAGACATGGAGAAAAATTACCGCAAGCAACAAAGCACCACAACATCTGTCATCAGTGTTTTAATGCTTCTGTTTCAGGCATTTTGATCAGAGGAGAGGACAGGATTTGCTTAGCTTATAATACATAATATACATGTACTCACAATTATTTATGTCTGTAAACAGCAAAGAATATTTCAATTGTTCAATCACAAAGCATGCAGGCTAAATTGCTTTAACATACGTTATGTATAGAAAACGGCTTTTTGGAATACTTTTTGGAATAATAAGTTCTGCATTTTGACCTCTAATATCTTGCCATAGTCTCTTCTTTCTCACATAAAATAATTTGAACTCAATATATTTTGTCCATTTTTTTGTACAGTACTAAGTGGGATAACGTATATTTAGCTGATTTCTATTGCAAAATAAACCTCTCCTAATCATTCTGTCTGCGCTTGTTTTGCGATAATGACCAACTGGTTGCACACCATCCTGTATAATCTGTTATATCCTTTCAGTTGTGTCCTTATTTCATGTCATATGGCTTTCCCCATTTTGAGCAGGCTCATGAAGAAAACCATAATGAAAAACAGCTACATGAAGAATCGGTCCAGAACCTTGGCGACCTTTTTCCACTCTCCCGTTCTTCTCGCCGTCGCCCTCGCCCTCTGATCGCGGTAACAGTTTGCGACATATTCGATATTCCTCATGAGATGCTGCTGCTCACACTTGCACTGCACTTTGAGCCTATCATCATGATCTCTGCATCCTTCTTCTCCTCTTCCTGTGGCTTTTCCTGCCTCTGCCGCCCCATCACCACAATCCATGCTCATGAACGCTCCTTCCACACGCCATAGCGACAGGTGGGATGTTTTCCCAGTGAACACGCCGGAACCATGATCTGAGGCATGTCTGCGATTGTTGTACATAGCCGTAGTTTGATACAAATGTATCGTCGTTAGCAAGAGATATCAGGATGAGTTTTTTGAAAGAGATAAAATCAGTGAAAATAGTATTGTGGGTAAGATGCTTTACACTTTGCAAAGACGTTAGACTTTATTAACAAAGACTTAACTCTTAAAAGGGAGGATATTGACATGCACAGATAGAACAAGAGATCCACTGCTGACATACTTCAGCTGAGAGTGCAAAGGATAAAATGACGATTAAGCTCCAGGAGACATGGAGAAAAATTACCGCAAGCAACAAAGCACCACAACATCTGTCATCAGTGTTTTAATGCTTCTGTTTCAGGCATTTTGATCAGAGGAGAGGACAGGATTTGCTTAGCTTATAATACATAATATACATGTACTCACAATTATTTATGTCTGTAAACAGCAAAGAATATTTCAATTGTTCAATCACAAAGCATGCAGGCTAAATTGCTTTAACATACGTTATGTATAGAAAACGGCTTTTTGGAATACTTTTTGGAATAATAAGTTCTGCATTTTGACCTCTAATATCTTGCCATAGTCTCTTCTTTCTCACATAAAATAATTTGAACTCAATATATTTTGTCCATTTTTTTGTACAGTACTAAGTGGGATAACGTATATTTAGCTGATTTCTATTGCAAAATAAACCTCTCCTAATCATTCTGTCTGCGCTTGTTTTGCGATAATGACCAACTGGTTGCACACCATCCTGTATAATCTGTTATATCCTTTCAGTTGTGTCCTTATTTCATGTCATATGGCTTTCCCCATTTTGAGCAGGCTCATGAAGAAAACCATAATGAAAAACAGCTACATGAAGAATCGGTCCAGAACCTTGGCGACCTTTTTCCACTCTCCCGTTCTTCTCGCCGTCGCCCTCGCCCTCTGATCGCGGTAACAGTTTGCGACATATTCGATATTCCTCATGAGATGCTGCTGCTCACACTTGCACTGCACTTTGAGCCTATCATCATGATCTCTGCATCCTTCTTCTCCTCTTCCTGTGGCTTTTCCTGCCTCTGCCGCCCCATCACCACAATCCGTGCTCATGAACGCTCCCTCCTTCCACACGCCATAGCGACAGGTGGGATGTTTTCCCAGTGAACACGCCGGAACCATGATCTGAGGCATGTCTTCTGGAAGCTTTGAAGACATAGCATCCTGACTTCGCTCAAATTTGAACACAAAGTCATCTTTCCCAGCTTGGCTGTTCATGTTGCAGTTGGAGTCGGGCGGTTTTGGTGGTTGAGGGTCTAGTCTCTCTGGCTGTGCGGTCATGCAGTTCTCGCCAACTTCGTAGACAAAGCAAATCCTGGCCAGATACTGCAGGATGAATTTCTTGGCCCAGTTTGGGACGGGTTTGGCCTCAGGGCCACAGCGATGTATGTTCATAATAAAGATGGTGAGGGCAGTGGATGCAGTGGTCATGGTCATCGTGGCTATGTTTCTAACTTTCCTGTAGAACGTAAGGGAAAGTTTAGAAACGTTTAGTGTCAATGATATTGCCAGTAAATGATTACATTAGACTGACAAGTTCAGAATGACAGATTGTCAATTAATGTTGAATGCTATTATGTTTCTTAACAGTTACATTAATGATCATTTTAGTACATTTAGAGAATAAATATTCAACAAGAAAAATCAATTCTATTGCATCTTCTCCTCTTCCTGTGGCTTTTCCTGCCTCTGCCGCCCCATCACCACAATCCGTGCTCATGAACGCTCCCTCCTTCCACACGCCATAGCGACAGGTGGGATGTTTTCCCAGTGAACACGCCGGAACCATGATCTGAGGCATGTCTTCTGGAAGCTTTGAAGACATAGCATCCTGACTTCGCTCAAATTTGAACACAAAGTCATCTTTCCCAGCTTGGCTGTTCATGTTGCACTTGGAGTCGGGCGGTTTTGGTGGTTGAGGGTCTAGTCTCTCTGGCTGTGCAGTCATGCAGTTCTCGCCAACTTCGTAGACAAAGCAAATCCTGGCCAGATACTGCAGGATGAATTTCTTGGCCCAGTTTGGGACGGGTTTGGCCTCAGGGCCACAGCGATGTATGTTCATAATAAAGATGGTGAGGGCAGTGGATGCAGTGGTCATGGTCATCGTGGCTATGTTTCTAACTTTCCTGTAGAACGTAAGGGAAAGTTTAGAAACGTTTAGTGTCAATGATATTGCCAGTAAATGATTACATTAGACTGACAAGTTCAGAATGACAGATTGTCAATTAATGTTGAATGCTATTATGTTTCTTAACAGTTACATTAATGATCATTTTAGTACATTTAGAGAATAAATATTCAACAAGAAAAATCAATTCTATTGCAAAATGATGAGATTATTTAAAAAATAAATAGCGCGTCACGGCGTCATTAAGTAAGTATTGCCGGTAAAAAACTGTCAGTCAGAATAGTTTAGCACGGTATTCTGACTAGTAAACGTGTGAGAACCTTTAACGGAACCGAAGTTCATTCGTTTCCGGTGTTTACAAAATGAAACTGGTTCTGAAAAAGAAGCTTCTCTCAGTGCTAGCGGTGTTGGAGGATTTACCGAAACTTGCCAAGCTAGTGTGAAAGCTTCTCAGAAGTGTACAGTAATTAGCGTCAAGCTAAAAATAGTTAGCAGTAGTAGGACCTACAAACAGAAAGTAAGAAACACAAAGCTACTTATAGGGGCAATAAATACTTAAATATGTATAAACTACATAAGAGCCACATAAGTGACACAAAACGAAATATTAAGCTAAATGTTTAGAAAAAGACCTAATATGCCCAGGCTGAATTTTAAATAGCATATGCTCACTGTTTATGTTATATAGTTTATACCTTTATATTAAAACTTTGTATTTATACAAATTTGACCATGTTACAGCAGTTATGATTCACCTATAAGGGTTAAATTCTCTGAAGGAGGCATGATCTCAGCGAGGGCTGCACGATTATGACAAAAATCATAATTGTCGATTATTGCCTTGAAATTGTAATTGCGATTATTAATTACGATTATCACAATTTACATTGAATGATGTTTATACCATTGTTTGATGCAACTGCATGCCGTATTTTTATATGAAAATAAACAAGCTGAAAACACTCTAACTGAAAAACTTTTAGTGCTTTTCTATAGTAT
>NW_015634026.1:1526836-1532757 GCF_001515625.1 Sinocyclocheilus rhinocerous | reverse complement strand
TCGTGGCTATGTACGTTTAGTGTCAATGATATTGCCAGTAAATGATTACATTAGACTGACAAGTTCAGAATGACAGATTGTCAATTAATGTTGAATGCCATTATGTTTCTTAACAGTTACATTAATGATCATTTTAGTACATTTAGAGAATAAATATTCAACAAGAAAAATCAATTCTATTGCAAAATGATGAGATTATTTAAAAAATAAATAGCGCGTCACGGCGTCAAGTAAGTATTGCCGGTAAAAAACTGTCAGTCAGAATAGTTTAGCACGGTATTCTGACTAGTAAACGTGTGAGAACCTTTAACGGAACCGAAGTTCATTCGTTTCCGGTGTTTACAAAATGAAACTGGTTCTGAAAAAGAAGCTTCTCTCAGTGCTAGCGGTGTTGGAGGATTTACCGAAACTTGCCAAGCTAGTGTGAAAGCTTCTCAGAAGTGTACAGTAATTAGCGTCAAGCTAAAAATAGTTAGCAGTAGTAGGACCTACAAACAGAAAGTAAGAAACACAAAGCTACTTATAGGGGCAATAAATACTTAAATATGTATAAACTACATAAGAGCCACATAAGTGACACAAAACGAAATATTAAGCTAAATGTTTAGAAAAAGACCTAATATGCCCAGGCTGAATTTTAAATAGCATATGCTCACTGTTTATGTTATATAGTTTATACCTTTATATTAAAACTTTGTATTTATACAAATTTGACCATGTTACAGCAGTTATGATTCACCTATAAGGGGTAAATTCTCTGAAGGAGGCATGATCTCAGCGAGGGCTGCACGATTATGACAAAAATCATAATTGTCGATTATTGCCTTGAAATTGTAATTGCGATTATTAATTACGATTATCACAATTTACATTGAATGATGTTTATACCATTGTTTGATGCAACTGCATGCCGTATTTTTATATGAAAATAAACAAGCTGAAAACACTCTAACTGAAAAACTTTTAGCGCTTTTCTATAGTAATCAAGCCTCAAATGTCAACTATACATCGGATTGGTTTCTTCTTTAAATTATAAAAAAAATCCAAATGTAAACGGTATTATAGTGTTATACTAAAACTAAAATTAAAACAATGGAAAAACCCTTAAGATAACATGTAGAAAGAAAGAAAAAAAGCATCTTAAGCACACAGAATAGCATAAGTGGATTTTGAACGATTAATTGAACGATCCAGTAAATTATACTTTTGACTAAACATTAGACTGTGTAATATGAATTTGCTTAGAATATTAAGAAGGTTTGAGTCCTATTACCGGCTAAAAACCTGCAAAAAATCAAACAAATATGAACAGAAACTAACAACAGCACATGCAGATTGATATGTAAGAAAGAAGAATGCATTACCTGGTACAAACATCAAGCAGAAGGGAAAAAAGGCGAAATATTGCACATTCTTAGCAGACATCTCACAGTTTTCTTCATTGCAGCTCTGCTATCGGGCATAAAGTGACAGGTGATATTCGATTCATTGAAGGTCTAGTCTTTCAACTTCAGACGACAGCTGCTGTATGAAAGTCAATAAAACACAGAGACACTAAACCGTTTAATCCTCCGAACAGAGCACATGTGTAATCCAGCCTCTGTGCCTCACTGTATTTGACATCGTATTATATATATTAAACAAAATATATGTCCATGTTTTGCTGCCATTGAGTACACATGTATTTATTATTATTTAATATTATTTATTAATTTAAAAAAAACATTTCCCAAATGTTAAATAGTTCATAATCTGTTTAAAGATGTAATTACTAATTTTAATACATATTACTGACAATATTATGTCCGTCCATATACAGGCCTATAAAGCTACGGTACTGTTAAAAGTTTTAGACACTTGTGTAAAAATGCTGTAAAATGAGGATGCTGTCAAAAAGAAAAGTCATAAATAGATTTTCCTTAAACTTCTATTAACTAAATTATATTAAAATAAGTGATTAATTTATATAGCTATTTATATAAAACAGATTGTTTCAAAGCAGCTTCACAGAAATAAACAGGAAAATAAGTTTTGCGAAATTTATTATGAAATGACATATTTTTGCTGCGATAAAGCAAAAAAAAAAAAAAAATCTATAAAATAAAATAAACAAATACATAATCATTGCTTCACACCCCTGGCAATAGTTTATTAAAATATTTCATGCAATTGCAAATTTATTGACCATCAGCTAACCTCACAGCTTTTTGCTAATTTCACCATTATTTTGATTGCAAATGCAGTGAGGGCCAGGCCTGAATAAAACCAGCAGCTCTTTTATCATGTATAGCAGGTTTAAATGAGGTGCTTTCAATCTTTGACCACGGGGTGGCAGTATTAGCACATAATTCCACTGTAGAAACTGTAGAGTCACATGTTACCACATCAGCCTGAAGATTATCTCATTTTCATGTGATTATGTGAAAAGGAAGAATATGTATTTTACATGATCAAATAAATTGATGGATTTGTAAATGGATTTGCAATTTGGCTGTATTTGGAAATTGAAAATCGTATTTGTATAATTATATTAATGGGAAAGAACATGTTAAAACATAATGAAAGCAAGCACAAGGTCCAAACAAAGACGAGTGTGTTGTTTTGTGTTTGCCAGAGGCCATAACACTGATTTCACTGTCAAATTCACTGGCTTGTGGTCAGGATTTAAATGAATGAACAACAGTGTTTGCCTGAATATAAAACTGTAGCAGTCTCATGCGAGTCTACTTCATTTTACTTTCAAATCACACTGAGGCAAATGCAACATCATGTAACTCTGCGATGAGCAGGCCCGGATTGGCTAATCGGGAGCACCGGGAGGATTCCCGGTGGGCCGGTCTATTTTTTGGCCGCGAGGGCCGGTGTCTTCATGCCACTGGGTTGAACTATGCTGTACCAGCACTCATAGCAGCCCCACTCTTTTTATTTATTTTCTCGCAGGCCATATTATTATTTTCACCAGATCATATCAGTAACAAATTCTCAATTGATAACTAAAATAGACTGTGATAACTAATCATTTTTGCGCAAATCGTTGTTTTATTTGTGAACATAGGCGTTTAAGGAAGGCTTTTTAAGACCAAGCGGAATTCTCTGCCGGCTGCTCCCGCTTCACAGCGAGCGGGACTCGAGCAGACTGCACCCTTCACCGTCCGCTTTTTTATTTTACAAAATCAGTTTGGGCGAATGCAAACAACTTATTGATCATGAGCCCAACATCCAGCACGGCAGGAAAACATTTAATCTACCTGAGGGAAGACGTCTTTCATTGTAAGTTATGCTGTTAAATAGAAAGGGAAAAAATGCATTACAAAAAAAAATACTTCTTGCGTAGGCTATTCTTAAACTTGGACCTCATTACTGAAGTAAAAATCTAAGCACCAGAAGCGGCCCACACTCTCTTAAGTTATCTTTAATTGAAAATATGCATTTTCATTCATTCGAAGGCTTGGGCCGGTCTAAGGCATGAAACTCCAGGGCTGAAAATGAGTCCCACTCCGGCCCTGGCGATGAGGGATCAGATCTGGTCTAATGTCTCACTCACAGTAATATTTTTTCTAGAGCTTGACAGTTTTTTTTTCTTCTACACTCTTAATTATTTTAATTTAAGACATTTAGGCCCGGTTTCACAGATGGGGCTTAGTTTAAGCCAGGACTAGGATTTAGTTAAATTAAGATTTTTAAGCAGCATTTATAAAAAAATAAAAAAATAAACTTTTCAGGTGTGCATCTTGAGACAGAACAATGGCACTGACATATTTTAAGATAAGTAAGAGCAAGATATTTTCAGTTGAGACAGCTCAAACATGCATTTTAGTCTGGGACTAGCCTTAAGACTTGTCTGTGAAACCAAGGGTACAAGTTTAAGAAGAACTCTCAGATTGTTATTTATACATGTTAATTGCTCTTATCTTGAACTAATTGAGTAAGCTACTGTAACTCATACATTTTGATTACACTTCAACTAAAATTATCTCTTAATCTCAATTTAAATATTTTAGTAGTGGAAATTTAAACTATAACTAGCTAAATGCTAAAATGCTAAGTAACACAAGACTTTGATTGGCATAGCAATAGCTTAAAGGTACAATAGGAGATCTTGGAAAATGCTAACTTTAGCCTGATAGCACTGAAAGCGAACGTCCCACCCTTCCTGCAATCGCCGTCCAAAGCCACGCCCCCTGAACGCATTTACACTCACAGACCAGAGACAACATTACTACAATAGGCTACATCAGGTTCCCAATTCCAGCCCATGTTCCGAAGTGAAGTAAACTTCAACGGATTTCCCCTGCTCAGGGAGTAGGGAGCAATGAACTCTGTGTAGGGATCATATCGATCGGAACACAGTTCATGCACGTAGCTCACTTCTAACGAGCTGGCGCGAGGACTGGATTAACCGCTGGGCTACATCATGTGTCATTCACCGGTGAGAAATCTTTAAAAGTACTACAATACCAGGAAGGAAGATCGGCTTGTTGATGTTTGCCTGCCATCCTCGCTCTGTCTGCACAGCGTGCGTGAATGCGCTGATGACGTATCCTGTCTGCGCGAACTGGGTGTGCAGAGGTATGCTAATACATACGTTGAGAGGCAGGTAGGAAAGCATATTAAAACGCTCGGACCGAACGTTTTGATTAGACGAACATTTCTTGATCCTACACCTTCCACAGAATATATAAATACAGACAAATACATTTAGACCACTTAACTTAATGATTGCTATCGGGATGTGAAGAGACTTTCAACCAGCATAACAAAAAATGTTTCTGAAGACAATCACCTATTGCACCTTTAATAAGTAAGGCAATACAGAACATTTAACATACAGTATACCTTCTTATGCTCAACTTGTCACAAACAGATACTCTTCTAAATTAGCACAACAAAACATTAAACACTACTAAATCCCCCATTCCAAAATCTTGCACAACAAACAAACAAACTTAATTTTAGCATGTACTCTCCCTTTTGAGTGCCATGGCAAAGCGTGCTGGGAAATAGAAATCCCCAGCCCAGTTTCAGTTAAATTCAAGTTCCTCTAAATTCAAAGAAACGAGTTCATTAAAATTCAAAACACTGACTTAAAATGTGTCAGTTTTGTGCACTCACAAAAGAGAAAGTTCTTAACACGTAAGAGTTTGTTTGTTTGATCTAATTTGTTTAAGTATTTTGAGCATTTACAGTGTATTTCTATTGTTTTATTATTTGAAAATAAATACCACTTGGTATGATATTTTGTTGTATAATGTAAAGTACTTTTTATTAAGTGTGGTTTTTGTTCATATGTACATGTGACAAAACAAATACCCCATATACAGTAAAAATACATATGTTCTGGTCCCGTCCCATTTATAGTAGCACGCATGATTTCTTGCGGGCTTGAGATTTGGGTTTGAGGAAAGCGAGAACAGCTTCCGTAAACACTTCCTTCACCCCGTCCTGGTTGAGCGCTGAACACTCCATGTACTTGCTGGCCTGGATTTGTCGGGCCAGCGCCGACCCCTGCTGCTGGGACACCACCGACAGGTTCTTCTCCTTGAGCTTCTTCAGCACCTCTGGATCATCTCTCAGATCCTTTTTAGTCAAATTTAATATATTTTGAAATGTAATTTATTCCTGGGATGCAAGGCTGAATTTTCAGCATCATTACTCCAGTCACATGATCCTTCAGAAACCATTCTAATATGCTGATTTGCTGCTCAATTATTATTGGTGCTCAATTATTAATAATGGTTCTTATCGTTATCAATGTTGAAAACAGCTTTTTCTGCCTAATATTTTTTTTTTTAAAGATTTTTGAGAAAACTGTGATACATTTTTTTCTGGATGTTTTGATGAATATAAAGATTTATTTCAAATTGAATTTTTTTCGTACCCATTATAAATGTCTTTTGTCACTTTTAATCAATTTAATGTGT
>NW_015634026.1:1518658-1526826 GCF_001515625.1 Sinocyclocheilus rhinocerous | reverse complement strand
AATGTTTCTTGAACAGCAAATCAGCATATTAGAATGATTTCTGAAGGATCATGTGACACTGATGATGCTGAAAATTCTGCTTTGCATCACAGCAATAAATTACAACTTCAAATATATTCAAATAGTAAACAGTTATTTTAAATTGTAATAATATTTCTGATTTAACTGTATTTAAAAAAATTTTTTTTATCAAATGCATTCCTGGTGAGCATAAGACTAATTTTGTGTTCCATGTGAGAAAAAAAATCATGAGTTTGAAACGACATGCAAAAAGCTGAATGTTTCCCCCCATTTATTATACAATACAATACAATACAATACAATGTTATTTATATAGCACAGTTTAAAAACAACCGGAGTTGACCAAAGTGCTTTACAACACTATACCAAAAATAGGCAAATTAAAAACAAAATAACACATTAAATATACACATAACACATTAAATTATCTAATAAATACAATATTGTCTGTGTTCTTGTATATCCAAATGCTACCAACACTATATAGGCTTCGCATACTGTAACTTGCACTATATATTTAGTAGAAAGTAAAGGTTTTCTTTCTTTCTTTAATATTATCCAATACATATAGAATGTAAAATACCATTACATATTAACTTGTATTGTTATTTGGTCAGATACATAAACCACAACGGAGCTCCATTTGACTATAGCAGAATAAAAAAAGGATGTAACTGCTCTAATGACATCACTGTATTCTTATCAGTTTACAAATGATCAAACCAGAGATGCAAATTAAATCTGGCCTATAATAAAAGCTAATAGGACAGAGAATCAAATGCAAATAAGAGATAAACTCACCGGGCATGATACAAAAGAGAGTCCAGGAAATTGTCAATAGTGGTATGAATAAAAGTGTCCCTAAATACAGTGACACGCAGGGGACTGAAGGAGGAAGTGAACACAGCCTAGTGCACTGAGAGGAAGTCAGTGACACAAAAAAGCAAAGAGCCGGTGGAGAAGTTTAAAGATGAGGTAGACCATAACTTAATGGGGTGCATGTCAAAAAGAAAGACATTTGTATATAGACACACTTGATATGTATATCTCCTCTGTAGTGAATGAGTGCCGTCAGAATGAGAGTTAGAACAGCTGATAAAAACATCACAATAATCCATCAGTTAACATCTCGTGAAGCAAAAAGCAACATGTTTGTAAGAAACAAATCCATCAGTAAGATTTTTTTTTTTCCAGTTCAAACTGTTGCTTCCAGATAAAATACAAGTCCTCTATCCATAATATTGCTTTCTCCAGTGAAAAAGTCATATTGTATCAATCGGGAAAGAAGTGTGCATGTATCAAGGCACAGTTTACAAGCAAAAAAAGCAGTTCTAAACAAATATGTTGGTGGATTTTGATGTGAGAGAACGAGAGTGGATGTACTTTTTCACTGGAGGAAACGTTATCATGGATTATGGACAGGTACTTTGTCCAGAGCATGTATCAAGGCACAGTTTACAAGCAAAAAAAGCAGTTCTAAACAAATATGTTGGTGGATTTTGATGTGAGAGAACAAGAGTGGATGTACTTTGTCACTGTAGGAAACGTTATCATGGATTATGGACAGGTACTTTGGCCAGAAAAGCCTTAATGATGGATTTGTTCCCATGAAGAAACATGGACTTGGACGGCCAGAGGGTGAGCAGATTTCATTTTTGGGTGAACTATTCACTTAAACTCGCCGTGATTGATCCAAAAGAGCGTGGGATGCTTCAAACTGAAACTGTGAAATGTTAACATCCATTAATGACATTTTGCAGTGTCATCACGAGGCCACTAGGAGGCAGTGTTATCTTTTCACAGACACAAGCACGCTCTGCAGTCCCTTCACGTGGAAGGGGGAGTGGAACAAGAAAAGTGTTAGGAAAACACCATCATAGCAGATGTGGGTGTCCAATGACTCCAATCAAACAGTGAATGCACTTTTTTTTTGCACAAGTCAAAGGGCCACTTCCTTGCGTCCTTCTATGCACAACTGGAAGTTGTATAATTATTGACTATTTATTGCTGGTGATTTGGCAGAGTGTTTTATGGCTCAGTCAGATTCTGTGGCCTTTTTCATATTTTCTGCACTGAATTTGTGGGAATTCTGCAGATTTATGCAGAAATCTGTGTAAAAATAAATGTCATGCAAGCCCCCAATTAAGGAAGTAGGTTAGATATTAGGGTTAGTAAATGATTTTCTATCTTTTAGATTGCAGCAGCTCAAACATCAGAGCACTAGCAACATTAAGGTCATGGTTTGATTCCCAGGTAATGCATGAACTGATAAAATGTATAATTTGAATGTAATGTAAGTCGCTTTGGATAAAAGTGCCAGTTAAGTGCCTAAATGTAGAAACATAATTGATATTAATACAAAGTATAATAGTATAAGGGAATATAAAGTCCTATGTGCAAATAATTGATCAAAATAAATAACAGCAACCTTATAAAATTATAAAAATAAATGTAATATTATATAATTATATTATGTATTAATATTTAGTGCTGTCAAGCGATTATCGCGATTAATCGCATCCAAAAAACTTTTTTGTTTACATGTGTGTGCTGTGTATATTTATTATGTATATATAATACACACACATGCATATATATTTAAGAAAAATATGTTTATATATTAAATATATTTCTACATAATATAAATTATATTAATATAAATATATTCATGTTAAAATTGTCAAAATACAGTATATACTCAAACATATAATATGTGTGTATATTTATATATAGCCTACATCATAAATATACACAGTACACACACATACTGTATATTATGTAAACAAAAACTTTTATTTTGGATGCGATTAATCGCGATTAATAGTTTGACATAATCATTTATATAAATATTAAAAATATGTAAAACACCCTCCACTGTGGTAAACAGAATAAACATACTAAATAATCATAAGTCGATGTAAAGTCGACACCTTGAACTAAGCAGCATGTGTGTGCTTGTTATAACGGAGCCTGTGATAGTGATCGCTGATCAGGCGTAGTGTGATAGCAGGGAGTGTGTGACTGCGCATGCGTCGCGCCGCAGACTGCGAGCCCGGCGTGAATCGAGGAGGAAGCGCAGCATATTTGGACTCTCTTTGCTTCTGTCTCTGACAGAGGACGACTGAGCCACCGTCCACCTGCCGTATTCTCTCATCGGCGGGACGGAAAACCGGACAGAACCGTGTGGTCGTGTGTTTTTGGAGTGTTTCAACACAAAGCCTCCATGGAGTCTGATGGGAGGAGAGGGCAGCTGAAGACGAACCTCAAACACTGAGACGATCTCCACGAGGATCCGAGGTAACGCAGCTCATTTAAAACGGTTTAACGTTTAGTTTCGCTGTGCTTTACATCACGTATCGTTTTAGAGATGGATTTGGGTGTTTAGGAAGAGGGAAATGTGAGAACCAGTGGCCTCGTGCCGCTACAAAGCCAGCTGCGCATTCAACCGCATGAATATAAAGATAAGACAGTGTCGTTGATTATGAATCAGCTATTTATGACTGATTTTGTTAAGCAAATGTGGGTGAAACAACTATTACTAGTTACGATCTGCTCCTGAACCATATCTGGATATATAATACGTAGGTTAATGTGTTAATTATTAAGATTATTATTTTGTAAAGTCTATGTTGCCCTTCATATGGTACTGTAACGTTAAAGCTAAACCTTTCAGACTGTAAACCTTTTAAATGGCGAGTATAGTTAACCAAAGGCTGGACTTTATAGTTTCCACTTAAAAAATGTTAACTAGTTGACAGGTGAGTAAGTTAGTGGAGTAACTTGATAGCATTCATCACACGTCATCGCGAGAAAAAAAAAATTGCGTTCGATTTGTTATGGAAATAAACATGTATAAAGCAATTTGTAACATTTTAGTTTTGGTGTTTATTTGGTGTCTTATTTATTTACTTATTTTTGATTTAATGTGTTTTTCAACAATACATTTTACTGGGGGTCTGATTGACAACAAATAAAAACATCGTACTATTTTTAATTACCATAACCTATAATTAATTTTTATTTAAATTTCTTTAATTTAATTAATTTAATTTTAATTTCTTTCATTTCTCCTCTTTTCTATTACTTGTTTCGCTTCTGTTTCAGTTTTTATAACCATTTCTTACTATGTGTAAGTAAGTTGTTGTTTTTTAGCATGTGTGTTTGGCAGTGTAATTTTTTAGGATTACTCATAAACTACTGTCATTTGATTTGTATTTGTTATTTATTTTAATTTTAGTTAAATTATGTCTGAATTTATTATGTCTGTATAGGTCTTTTATTAAGTTTTTAGTTTTATTTAATTTGAGTTATTTTAATACTTCAACAAACTAAATGGAAATGAAATAATATATATATTGAATTTATAAATATATATATATATGTGTATATGTGTATGTGTGTGTGGTTGTACATACACATGTAGTTGTTTTAATACTACAATTGATTGCTTCTGTTGTCCTCATTTGTAAGTCGCTTTGGATAAAAGCGTCTGATAAATGACTAAATAAATAAATAAAAAATAACCTTTCTGAAATTTGAATTTACATAAGGGTAAATTTTTCTAAAAATAATTTAAAATTAATAAAAAATAGTAATAATAATTTTTTGAGTAATTACAAGAAGTGAATTTCTGCAAAGCACGAGTTAAAATTATTAACCCACTGTATCTTAAATATTTCTCTTGAATGACTAACATCATTTTTTAAAATACTTTTACACTCTGCTTACTGAATTTTTTTATTTTTATTTTTTACTTTTATTTTTACCTTAGTAATAATGCATTTAAACAAAAGTGTAAGTGGGGCCTACATTATTATATTTATATATTAAAATATATTTGTGTACTTTTAAATACTCTTATTATGTATTATAGATATAAAATAGAAAAGCTAAAGTTCTGAGGCACCATAAATTTATATAGCAGAAGAAAAGTTAATACTTCAAAATAGGGACTTTTATCTATTACCTTTTTTCTTGGGCAAAAAGAGAACTCTACTGAGCATGTGCAGAATAATAAGTGTCATAATTAAAGACATTAAAGCGGCCTCCAAAATTGCATACTGTCTAGTAGGTGCTATATTTAGTTTGAAACTTACTTAAAAACTTTACTTAGAGTTAAAAAAGTATGTTTTGTATAGTATGAATATGGATGGATTGAATGAAATTTGGACATGCTGCTCTTTTCACGTGTTGTTTTTCATTTGCTATAAAGTACGAAAGCAGGCATATTCGGATGCAGCATAAGTGTGTTCCATTTGCCAGTGTTCTTCCCTTTTTCGTCTTGGGATTAATTTAATACATGACTTGACATGCAGGGGTTGGATTGTTGGTTTGCTGACATGATCTTTCTCGCTCATATCCCAAAACAGCTGTCCCACTATGGAGCTCAGCAGATTGGTGACTTTCTGGATTGTATGTATATGCTTCTTGTTGGAATGTCGAGCGGACAAATCCAATCATGTAAGCCCAGACCCCTTACCATCGGACAACGGTGTCTCAGGTGAGTTTGAAATGTTTGAATTATTATTTTACATCAGCGAAAAAGTAGCTGTGTCATCATAGACGAGAGTTGACGGCCTTTTCAACAAACGAGATGTACTTCAAACTGCTCTGTGCTTTGCAGCCCCCTGTCCCAGTGCTGTAGTCTTATTTAGAAATTGTAAGGGGGTCTAAATGCGGCCCGGCTGAGAATAGGAAGGGAATGCATTCTCTGTTAAGCACTGTCCTCACTTGGGCTGCTCTGAGGCAGCGTGTCAAATAAAGGTGCCTAGAGCATCAGTGTGTACAATTGCTTCTGTAATGTGTTTTAGTCCCATATAAAGGGTGGCTTGTCCTTAGAGTTCATCTGAGTTGACTTTTAAGAGATGTTTGGGATCTTTTGATTCTTGCCCAGATGCCTGCTCTACAAAACAAACCAGTTTTAGTCAAGAGTGTGGGGAAAAATATCTTTGTGTTGTAATTTGGATCAGTTCTGATTTTGGCGTGAAGTTTATTTTAAAAGTCATGGGGGAAAAAATTGATTTCCAGGCCTTGAAAGTAATGCAATAATGTGAAAATATATCTAGATTTTTTTACGCTCAGCCTTAAAAAACTATTTAAGAAAAATTTATATATATTTTACTTGAAATTATACGGTATACTATAGGCTTGCCGCGATAGACGGTGTTGACGGTGATACCGGTGTTAAGCCGCAACACCGGTTACGTCACTTGCCCACCGCGTCACCGACCCCCACCAGCCTAAGGCACACCTGTGCATTAATCATGCTGTCTAATCAGCATCTTGCTATGCCACACCTGTGAGGTGGATGGATTATCTCGGCAAAGGAGAAGTGCTCACTAACACAATTTAGACAGATTTGTGAACAATATTTGAGAGAAATAGGCCTTTTGTGTACATAGAAAAAGTCTTAGACCTTTGAGTTCAGCTCATGAAAAATGGGGGCAAAAACAAAAGTGTTCAGTGTATTTATATATATATTTATATATATATATAGTATATTTATATATTTTATCATTTAATTGTTCAGTTAAAATAATGATTTTCAAACACGCAATATTGTTTATTTTACTTGCGCATTATTGTTGTTTTTTTCAACTTGCTATATTTTTCCATGTCATTATTCAGATGATGTGAGAACCCTGGAAGTGCATTATTGGTTTGTAACCAGTATGATGATTTTTGTGTTTTAGTTTCTAATCTTATTTGCCTCGTAACTTATTTATGGAACACAACGCAAATGTTAAGTGGCAATTTTCTTAATGCAGTTGCTGTTTACATAGCTGGTATTGTTACATGTGGACTGGGTGACGTTGAAGTTATATTTGCCTGTCATCGATCACGTTCTGCCTCGATGTAAAAGTTGTCTTTTACAGTGGCCTTCTGGTGGTCTTGCTTTTCCGTGTTATGTTAGTGAATCAAACCGTCTGATTTTTATTGCAGTGTAATGAGTCAAGAGCCCTGTGGGAAAATGGCCTGAAGTCCAGTGTGTTTCTAAGCTTTTGTTGAACTGGAATAGAGCCCAGTCATTAAATGATAATACACCATTCGGCTACTGGCTGAACGAGCTGTATTGTATGTGTCCACCATTTTTTACTCTAAATTTTGCACTGAATTTACCTTTAGAGAGTTGCCTGTAACTCTGCAAATCGATCCAGGTCTACCATTTCAAACATTAATATGCTATGCTTGGTATTTTTAGTAGTTACACATAGTTATTTTGCATCTTTAATGCATATTTCTGTATGAGTGTAGTACTTTTATCATACTGTAGTGATAAAAACATTGGAAATTGCAGCTGGTACTTCATTCATCACGCTGGAAATGAAAGGTCAAGTCGAGTTTATACTGCACATTTTAGTAAATGTAGCCGATAACCTGGGTATCTTGTGCATGCAGAGAATTTGCATACTCTACACACACTACATACTGCAAAGATAAAATAGCATGCTATTCTCAATCTAAACATAACCTTGTTCTGTCTCCGATTGTGGGAAGTCATACCATAGGTGGTTGTTTTGCATCTGAAGCTGGTTAATGTAAATATTTTATAAGGGTAAGAAGTTTGCAAAGCAAATGATCATGCTGTACACACTATATGCAACTGGTGTGTTACATCGTTTCTGAGCAGGTTGGGCTCATTGCATTAAATTTCAGAAGCTGCATGTTGAGGTAATTAAAATGTCAAATTAATATTTTGCGCTCAATTATTTACTTCTCAGACAAGTGGCCGCATGATAAGCGGGAAAATTATGTAGTGTAGTCTTTATCACCGTGCAGAGGTTTCTTTTGCAAAATAATCTGCTGACTTTACACTATCCCTCAGCCTTGCCGTGCCCCCCTAGTTTTGGGAACCACTGACTACGGACTAGGCGATTTGTGCTCTGTTAATTTGTTCTGTTACGTCCCTCTATGTGTTTAATTACTAATGCCTGTGTAGTACGGCATTGCACACAGAGGACAAAAACGTTCAGCCTCGACTCTTTATTGTCATTTGTGTTCAAATTTGCAAAGTGTACCAAATTGAACAAAACTATATAAATGCAAAATTTGAATTCATGAATATATAATGGTATCCACGATATAGCAAAATCCATATCATGGAACAACATAATACCGGTAGTCACGTTCATACCGGTATAGCGCCC
>NW_015634026.1:1513516-1517873 GCF_001515625.1 Sinocyclocheilus rhinocerous | reverse complement strand
CTGATTACAGAACCGGCTTTCTGACAAGATGCGCGTTAAATATCGCATGCGATTTATCGTGCAGCCCTAGTATCCACGGTATAGCAAAATCCATATCATGGAACAACATAATACCGGTACTCACTTTCATATCGGTATAGCGCCCACCCCTAAGGCCAAGTCACTTACATAGACAGCATAAAGAGATGAGTATTAAGGCACTGAAATTAGTCTTAGATAATGGAGTTTTCCTGACTTTCCCAGCACTTAGATTAACAGGCACATGGGAAGTGTGGCAACTTTGGCCTTTATCGAATTCAGTCACAAGCGTTCAAGGAAGTTTGGGGGTTTTCGTCCCCCCCCCCAACCATAATGTTGTTATAAGAAAATGGTTTATGAATTAATGTTAATTTCAACATATCTATGATATCTGAAGGAGAAAACGGTTGAAAAGTGTGCCTTTATTCAGTAGGGAACATTAAATTGATCAAAAGTGACAGTAAAGAGATTTATAATGTTACAAAAAATTTCTATTTCAATTTCTATTTCAAATAAATGTAAGTCATCAAAAGTCCCTGAAAAAAATGACTGAGAAAATGTATCACAGTTTCACAGTTTGTATCACTGCTTTCAACATTGATAATAGAATAAAGAAATGTTTCTTGAGTTATTAGTGGGTTAGTAATATAATATAATTACATTTAATATAATATAAACCATAAAACATTTTTTGTTACTTTACAACATTTCTCATTTTCATTTAGTTTATTGTGATGTACTAAAATAACTAAAAATGAAATAAAAATGAACAAAAAAACAAAAAAATATTAAAAAACAAAATAAAAACAACAAAATTACTAAACCTTTAACTAAAATTGAGACAGAAAATATAAAATAAAAATTAATTGAAAATACTGATTAAAAACTATCATTATAACTGTATGATACTAAAATAGCACTGCTAAATGACCTAATAAAGTATATTAGAATGATTTCTAAAGGATGGAGACTAGAGTCAACATTATTGTTTTTACAAGTGATCGACCGATATTGATTTTTTTTTTTATTACCGATACCGATACCAATTATTTGCATGTTTATGTGCCCGATAACCGATAATATAGACAACAGAGAGAGAATTAAATTCTGCGCTTTTATTTCCAACATGCGCTCGTTCATGGCTGTATTATTTAACTCATGCAAAGTTACGTCTTTATTGGGAGAGGATCTTGACGGATTATCTACGTGACTCCGACTTCACGAGACTAACGATGAGCATAGACAACAGAGAGAGAATTCAAATCAGCGCTTTTATTTCCAAAATGCGCTCATTCATGGCTGCATATTATTTAATTCAGGCAAAGTTACGTCTTTATTAGCACAGGACTTGGCGGATTATCTTACATGACTCCGTGAGTTGGTCTCTATTTCTTAGAGCCAAGCTGCATAAACTACATATCAGGCATTCAATGGCGATCCTGTGCGCAATTCTCAAAACACCCACAAGATGGCGGCATTTATCGGTGAATCCGATATAACAAAACCGATATCCGATTACGGTAAAATGCTTAAATATCGGTAAATCGATATATCGGTCGATCTCTAGTTTTTACCATATTTTTTTACAAAAAAGCCAGCCTTGTTGAGCATAAAAGACTCAAAAACATTTTAAAAAATCTTACCAACCCCAAACATTTGAACAGTAGTGTACCTGTATGTCTTAATACTGCAGCTCTTATCCCATTTCATTAAATGTTTCTTGACTGCATCTGTCTCCCTGTGACCAAAAACTCTCTCAAGCTTCAGCGGAGAGGATCTGTCCCCACCACGCCTCCGCAGGCCTTGATCTTTGGAACTTCCTGTGCGTGTCAGGTCTGAGAACTGCACCGATGGAGCTCAGCGTCTCCTGAGGGTGATGGTCAGGCTTCACACAGTAAACAACGCTCATGCCACTGGTCGGCCTGGATTTGTTTGCAGTCCTGTTGGAGAAGACAATGTCCCATGAGCTGCAGTTGGTGCGCTAGTCCACAGCCTCCCCAAAAAGGCAGCCAGCCCCTCATCTCCTGAGTCCTGTCTGTTATATCACAGCAGATTGACAGAAAATAACTAGTGGTTTGTTGTCCCATTTCTTTCTTTTTTTTAGAGAGGAAATATTTATATGATGAGTTAATTTTTGACTCTTATTGACTAGCTGGACTGTTATAATTGTTGTAAGGGGACTTTTGCATTACATAACTGTATTCACTGGACCCTGATTAGATATAGAGAGTCATGTTTCTTACATAGACAGCTTTCTGGGGTTTGACCAGTACTTTTGATCTTAGGCCTGTTCAGGTTATATTACACTTTAAATGGGACATCAGCTGGTAACCTAAAGCCAGAAAGATACTCTACACAAGTATGCAAAAGCATTGCGAGTGTGCCATCCTATTCTTAATCTTACTTCTCGGTGTTCTCAGGGGGTCGATAAAGTTTCCTAGCTGTTATTTTGGTAGTTAACTAGAAGCGTGTCAACCGTTGAACTAACTAGCTGAGTTTTCTCCAAACTGTTGCTCGCCATGATTGTGGTTGACCGTTCTGATATATCTTGACGGATTGCAATCAAGCTTTTTTTTTTGCATTCCCGTTTAGAGTAATGTATGTTTTGGACCTAAAAGTTACAATTATAATGCAGTGTAATTTAAAAAAATATTTTATTGATCCAATCTGGTTGAAACTTCTAATTTGTGCTCGAATTAAAATTATATATAAATATAATATGAATTATTAGTTTTTATTTATTTATTTACATTGTGTTTTTTTATGCATTTTTTTTACTTTTATTCATTAAAATACTCAAAAGTGACTTTAAAGCAATCTATCTTTGCTGATCACTTGTGATTACATCGTCTGAGACAAGCAGTTCAATTTCTTCTGGTTTGCTCCATTTGTTTTGAGTACAGCCTGGTATTTAAGATGGTACATCTAATATAAAGGTTGTAGTTCATTCTTCTTGGTAAGTGATACATTTCAGAAACCAGATATGCTTCTCTTCATGTCCATTTAGCAGCACCCCCAACCTGGTTCCCAATCACCTACCAAGCCTTCAGGGCGACTTTGATAGGCTTAGATAGACTTCTGTCTCTGTTCTTGGAAAACTTTAAGAGACATCTCCTCTTAGGTTTCTAAATGCATGTCTTGTGTTATGAAAAGACAGATGCCAAGATTTATTTTTGCAGCTTAATGTTCCTTTGTGTTATAACACTGATATACACAAACAACCGGATACATCACAGTCTCTCTAGTACCACACGCTCTGATCTGATAAAGTTCCCACTTGTGAACGTTCACACAAACTACTGCAGATTCTCTCGGCACAAACCAGAACCTTTCTGGCCCTCAGGACCTTCAGTGTGATAACACAACAGCTGTACAGATTTGCGGCCTTAAAATAGTTGTTTGCTAGTTTTAGTTAATACCACAGCCAGTCTATTTTTAGCCCCCTTCATAGTTGGAGTTGGAAACCTCCATGGACACAGTGGGATTTGGAGTGGGACTGTTTAGAAGCACCTCTGAATTCTGAAATTGGATCCGGTGCTATCATTTTAAACACAAACAGTCTTCATTAGCATGCAATGTTCTCATTAAAGTGCTTTGTGGCCCCCGACAGTTAAATGAACTATTGCTAAGGCAACAAGCCATATTTGTTTTTTATCTCGCCATTATTTCCAAAGAGGCGCTCTTTTATTGTTGATGTTGTCCTGTTGAATGCGCTAGTTCTGAATTAAAAACCAGTAAAGCTTCTAGTACTGTAGGATGGCGTAATGGTTAAAGATCTTGGCTGGTAACAAAAAGGTTGCAGGTTTGAAACTCAGAAGGACCTTTCACCATTGTGACATGGAACGTAACTTAAGCGATAAAAGCATCTGCTAAATGTGTACTTAGAACTTAGTTATCGAGATTTGCCTTTTGCAACTCTACTTCTATAACTTTCATTTCCATAATTTGATGTATTAATGTGTGAAACAGGATAATAACCTAGAAAAATTATATGTTGAGGCTTTATTTGATCAGAGAATTGTAAAATGTGGATGTTTGATAACAGAATGGACCTAGACCTAACAATACTTTGCCAAAACAATTAATGGTTGACCAATAAGTTGCCAAGGCTCATATGTATCAACCCATATTTGGCTTTTTTTTTTTAATTATTAGGGATGCACCGAAATGAAAATTCTTGGCCGAAGCCGAAACCGAACAAAATTAAACACTGGGCCGAAGGCCGAATACCGAACACGTTTTTTCGAGTTTTATCCCCCATGTATTTTGCCAATTTTTTTTTCACCATTGCATAAATTATAAAGCCAAAATGTGCTTTTTACTGTTTTGTCTTGCTTTT
>NW_015634026.1:1510090-1512465 GCF_001515625.1 Sinocyclocheilus rhinocerous | reverse complement strand
CTGCGAGTTCGTGCAGCGCTGTCAGAATACATGCAATGCGCGCGTGTATTAGAAAACATAACGTTCTGCAGTTTATTTACTAATTGTTTAAGGCCATTTCGCGATTTCAATCATCATACAGTAACCAGCAACAATCACCCCTTCCTCTTCTCATCGAAGACATGCGATGCAGTCGTAGACAGTCTCTCGCTGTCGGTGCTTGTAATGATTTTTGCGTCTTTCTCCGACAGTTTAAATGCTTCCACACTGCTGACGTGTGTGCTGCATAATAAAGAGTGCGAGCCTCTCACTCTGCGACGGTTGCTATTTGATCGCGTCATATCATTGTTCGGTACAATTTATTCGGTCTTTTCGCTTATTCAAAGAGCTTTTTTTTGCTATTTTCGGCCGAATAATTTCGGTTGCCGACTATTCGGTGCATCCCTATTAATTATCGCAATGAAGTTTTTGTTTGGCCAATAAATTTCAGAAGCTGAACTTCTGTTTTGACAACACTAAAAACGATTGTTTTTTTGTTGTTCATACCGATTCAATATATTATTTGACAGAACTGTTGGAAGAAAGTAAATGATGTATGAAAGATGTATTACAGCATTTGCAGGTATATTATTAGTAAAAAAAAATAAAATAAATCTGGTTAATTTTCAATTATGTAAAATAAATATACATTTTTAATATAAATCATAAAAAAATCTATATCAGTTGTCCACTAAAACATTGACTATAGCTAGTGGTTAAAGGTGCAATAGGTGATTGTCTTCAGAAACATTTTGTGTTATGCTGGTTGAAAGTCTCTTCACATCCTGATAGCAATTATTAAGTTAAGTGGTCTAAATGTATTTATCTGTATTTATATATTCTATGGAAGGCGTAGGACCAAGAAATGTTCGTCCAATCAAAACGCTCAGTCCGAGCGTTTTAATTGGCTTTCCTACCTGCCTGTCAACGTATGTATTAGCATACCTCTGCGCACCCGGTTCGTGGGCACCCGACAGGATACGTCATCAGCGCGTTCACGCACGCTGTGCAGACAGAGCGAGAATGGCAGACAAACATCAACAACCCGGTCTTCCTTCCTGGTATTGTAGTACTTTTAAAGTTTTATCACTGGTGAATGACACATGATATAGGCAGCCCAGCGGTTCCCAATTTCAGTCCTCACGCCCCGCTCTGCATATTTTGCCGGGCTCGCTAGTTAACACACCCGATTCAGATAACCAGCTCATTAGAAGTGAGCTACGTGCATGAACTGTGTTCCGATCGATATGATCCCTACACAGTGTTCATTGCGCCCTACTCCCTGAGCAGGGGAAATCCGTTGAAGTTTACTTTATTTCGGAACATGGGCTGGAATTGGGAACCGCTGATGTAGCCTATTGTAGTAATGTTGTCTCTGGTATTCTGGTCTGTGAGCGTATATGCGTTCAGGGGGTGTGGCTTTGGACGGCGATTGCAGGGAGGGTGGGATGTTCGATTTCAGTGCTATCAGGCTAAAGTTAGCATTTTCCAAGATCTCCTACTGCACCTTTAACATTATCCAATAGCCTCATAGGGAAAGGAAAGTCGTTTCAGTGGAAAGGCAAATTATGTTTTGTTTAAAGATTACAAAGATCCAGAACATGCATTATAAACATATTAAATGAGAGGTAATCCAGGAATTCGACTTGTTTGCAGCCTGGCTTGTTTAAGTATCTCACTAACTGTGTCTGTCTCTTTTCTTCAGAGTTTTGCCGCATTGACGAGCTGCTCTGTCAGGATGAGATCGCCATCCTCAGTTTTGAGGCCATCCGCAGCATTCACAAGCAAATGGACGACGATGCCAATGGCAATGTGGACGTTTCGGAAACCGATGGGGTCAGTAAATTACTGCCTCTACGTGGCTAACTTTTGGTTAATTAGGCAGTTGATTGACCTTTGTTCTCTTCTAACCTCACACTTTGGGTGGTTGATTAAGCAGCTGATTAATTTTTCTCATAGCATTAAGGTTCAAGTCAGCATGATGGTGAATGAATAATCTGCAGCAGGCTAGTAGGTACCCTGATGCTTGTTGCAGCTTGTAATATTAGGGTTATTTTATGTTTTTCATTTTACATGCTGTCTGTTCTAGGGATGTAACGGTATGAAAATTTCATATCACGGTTATAGTGACCAAAGTTATCACGATTATCAATATTATCACGGTTTTGTTAAAATTAGATGAACATGTTCAAAAAGAACTGATACACACACTGAAAACATTTCAATAAGTTTTATATTTGAAAATCAACAAACAACAAATACAATTAGCAGCTATATGCACTTTTTTAGCATAAAAATTAAATTAACATTAACATGAAGCTCTAATAATAATAATAATAATAATAAAAATAAATCAC
>NW_015634026.1:1500650-1510013 GCF_001515625.1 Sinocyclocheilus rhinocerous | reverse complement strand
AACAACCACATTGCATGCTGCTTCTGCGTCAGACTGATGCTGGCTGGACAGGATTTACCGCGAGTTTTCAAAATCGCAATAATCAAATACGGTTTTGATGATAATTCAATTTTAAACGATAATACTAACCGTCAGGGCATTTTATCGTGATTTATCGTGAAACCGGTAATCGTTCCATCCCTAGTCTGTTCATGTACACTATGGGGTACAACAGTGACTGCCATGGTTTTGGAAGTATTTTTCAAATTTATTTTCTCCAAAAATTCATGAACCAATACAGCTACCTCAGATTATTCAAAAAATTACAAACTTTGATTTAAAGCATAAAAATATATATAAACTATCTGTATGAAATAAAATAAAAATGATATGTGTAAACATATGAAAAAAGGTGCAAGACTGTACTTTATTTTATTAATGAATGAACTATGTTGCGTTTTACTCTTATAATATTTTATAATATACTACTATATATTTACATAATGACATTGTTTATATTCATATTAAATATTAATAACAATATAACAATAATAATAAACATACTAATAAGAAATATTGTTTAGGTTAATCATATTTTATTTTTGTTATTTTTTCTTCTGTGATTATTGGATAATGGATCATGTAATTCTTTACTGGGAATTTGGCATATTTTATGTATGGGGAAAATGAATGGGATTTTTCTCTTCCGGCAACAAACAGTTGCAGCCTTATTAGCAGTTCAAGATTATGATCATGTAATTCTTTACTGGGAATTTGGCATATTTTATGTATGGGGAAAATGAATGGGATTTTTCTCTTCCGCAACAAACAGTCGCAGCCTTATTAGCAGTTCAAGATTATAGTGCTCAAGTCGACTGCATCCTTTTAACCTTCTCTAAGGATGGCTGTAAATAATCAGATTTGGCTAATTCATCCTGTCTAATGCCCTTTCCAGTGATCTGGGCTTGTTAAAGCATTAGTACACGATGAATTGTATCAGCCTGTGTGACGTAGTGCAGCAATGTGTGTCATGGTTGGTGTTATTTTGCTCTTTGGGCTGCAAGATGCAGGGAACATTTCTGCAGGAAACCAGAAGCCATCTCACTGTGCTATTCTGAGTCAGGTGGTTTGCAGAGGCAATAACCGCTAGTTCAGACCCATGTGTAGGTGTCTCACACAAAATGTGCAGGAGTGCTCATCTAGGATCAGTTTGAGCTGTCATTAATAATAAACCCACTGATTACGAGGGATAAAAGAAGAATTACTATACAAAATCTACAATTGTGCATGTCATTTGTCATGTGTTTTTGTCATCTTAAATACTTTTGCCCTACTGGTTATGAGGTAATGCATATGTCAACATTCTACCACCCAAGGACATTGCAGACTAGTAGGGCTGACAAGCTACACAAAATCGTGTTCAAAATCGCAGGCGATTCATTGCCGATTATGAATGTGATTTTGTGTAGCTTGTCAGTGAACTACGGCTCTGTGTAGTAAACACCACTCCATCTGAAAGCACGTGCTGGAGAGATTTACTACTAATCACCAGAAGCGGCTTTACTGACGAGATGCGCATGAAAATCGCATTCGATTTTTTGCCCAGCCCTAATCTTGTGAAATGGCATATTTTGCTTGTTTTTTTCAGCAGTTATCACTAGCATCTCAGATGTCATTGAGCTCCAGGAACAAATTTGAGGCATTGGTTTCACTACTAGTCAGGAGTAAGGATAATTCAAGATAGTTATGATACTAGTCATCCAACAACCATCTTGTCAGTTAGTTTATAAAGATGCAGTGGTTGTTGGTAGGTGTTTTTTGTGGAATATCCAGTTTATTTTTAGCCATTTTTAACCTGTTATTTTTAGATCTACAAAAACAGTATTTATAATATTATTTCAACTCTTTCTCATAATCACGCTTGTTTATAGTGCACGTTTCACAGTTTACCTACATTTGATATTCTTCTAGCTATTTACCTTTAGTGGGTAATGAATCGGAGTCTTGCACATTTACAGGAAATAGCTTGTTTTCAAAATGAAAAATAAGATGGATAACCTTCTTGGCATATTTGCATTTTATATAATTTACTTTCAAGCAGCATTGTTAGGCTTTATTATTATTATTATTATTATTATTAGTTTCACAGTTTACCTACATTTGATATTCTTCTAGCTATTTACCTTTAGTGGGTAATGAATCGGAGTCTTGCACATTTACAGGAAATAGCTTGTTTTCAAAATGAAAAATAAGATGGATAACCTTCTTGGCATATTTGCATTTTATATAATTTACTTTCAAGCAGCATTGTTAGACTTTATTATTATTATTATTATTATTTATTTTATTTATTTTTATTATTTTTTTGATTATTCAAATCTTAAGTATCAAGTTCAAATTTACATATCAAATATGATGCATCAGGCTTTTGATGAATGTTTAGGCCTATTTTTTTCCATCTCTCAAACTACAGAGCTTTGATCATAAATCCAAGCATTTAAATATCATCTTACTAAAACATACTGATATCTGTATGCAATTTATGTAACTAGTCTGCTATACGGTTTTAAAAATCTCATGGATTGACATTAGGGATGCACCGATAGGATTTTTGGGGGCGGATACCGATACCGATTTTAACAAACACTTATTATTTGTTTTTGTATACATTTTAATATTTTTTGTAAGTTTAAATATTTATGAGATCTTCTTTACTAAGGCGGGACTCTTATTTTGATTGGTTTTCTAGTCTATGTCGGAGCTTACGTTATATGGGTAATGAAAGCACGCAGTTCTTCGGATGATGGTTGTAAATTGAGGAAAAATCGGCCGATAAATATCGGCGGCCAATACATCGGTGCATCCCTAATTGACATAAGTTATCATAATGTAATTGTTGGTCATATAATTAATATCTGCATTCTGTACCAAATTACATAATTTTTGCTCAGTTTGGGCCTCTGAATGAAATGTTTTTTTTTGTTTGTTTTTTTTCAAGTGTGAACCCAATATTATAATATATTTGTATATATTATATACGGTTCAATAAGCTGTTCCAAAAAATAAATAAATAAATAATCGGACTTGTTTCATATGGATTAAGTTCGAATTAGTCCTATATAATGTTTTTCACTGACCCAGCATTGTTTCATTATACTGTAATCTGTTTTTCTCTTTCACCCACATTGAGGTAGCCTAGCAGCTACCAATGTGAATTAGCCCACTAGCTAACACTGAACAACACTAGCCCACTCAAAACCGCAACGAAAGACTCAAGTCCCGACAGGCTAGGCCTGTTCATTCTTTCAGCAATATGTTCCCTAGCAATAAACTCACTCATTTGTCTTTTGTACCATCTCTCTTTTATGAATAATATCCAAAATCTCTGATGCTGCTTTGGAACCGGTGGCCATTTGCCTGAGGAAAGCCGGTCATCGTGTTTGTTGGGTGTTGTTTTAGAAGCATCTGCAGGGCCTGCCCCTTCCTGGCATCCTTTCAGTCGAGCGATATGCTGTGTGGGCGTGCTGTCCTGCTGCTTCCAGCCTTCTCGAAGCAGCATCAAGGCAAATCCCACGGAATGGATGCCAGCTTCCTGGTATTCTTCTGAGAGTCTTTTTTCCAAAATCTCCAAATGTCTATTTGATGGCATAGAGTGGAGTTTACGATCGCAAAAATTAACCATTAGAAACGGTTGCGCTACTTTCAGGGTCGATTTCCACACGGCAGTCTTGCTCATCTTGCCCGACACTTGTCTTTGAGTGGGCATGTTGAAGAATGTCTTGGCCTGTGTTTGAAAACCATGACTCATTTTCTTTTTTTAATGGCTTGGTGACATCGTTTCCAGTGAAATTGTGGATTTTAATTATTGCCGCTCTGGGGGAAAAGCCAAGCATCTTTGCATGTTTCAGTATGTCAGTCGTAAGCCATTTTGAATGCTGTTAAAACAACAAATTTGATTTCAAGAAAACTGGTGTGGTTGGTCTCTGTCTAAATATTTACATGTTTATGACAAATCTCCCACAGTGATTGCAATTTAACCACAGTTTGAAGCTCTTTACCATCTTAAATATCCCGTGAACTGCGCTCAAACCTTCTGTTGCGTTATGTTGTGTAATCATTTTTGCCATCTGCTGTGTCTGAGCAAACAGAGCCTTTGCTCTCTGCATGTTCAGAACACTCAACGGCATTAATAGACCCAGAATGTCTTAAAATATCACATTGTCTACATGTAAGATAGACCCTGTCCAATGACATGGGTTGGCTGTTCTCTAGAGTAAACAGTTTATTGTCATTGAATTATGTTCTGGTCATTTGCTCATGATGGTCAAACAAAGTGTCATTATCAGTCCAGTAAGTTTTCGGTGTGGGCAGGACTATCCAGCTTGGAAACCAAGCGACCAACAAAATGTAGTATTGCTTGTCATAGCTGGGTTAAGATATAGGCTAAGTCCCTACATAGCTGTAAAAGCATCCGTTATCCATTAGAAAATGTAATAACCATTAGTTATTTGTTTTATTTTAATATTTCATAATATATATTATATAATATATATTTTATTGATATCTATATTTATTTTATTGTTGGTATTTTTATATATTTTTTATTTTTATCATTTTATTTTTATTTTAATCTTATAGATTTTTTATAAAAAAATTTTAATTGATCTTTTATTTTATTTTCAGAATATTTTTTTATATCATGTGTTTTATTTTGTTTTATTTTTGATATATTTATCATTTTATTTTTATTTTAATCTTATAGATTTTTTATAAAAAAATTTTAATTGATCTTTTATTTTATTTTCAGAATATTTTTTTATATCATGTGTTTTATTTTGTTTTATTTTTGATATATTATTTTTGTTATTTTATGTTCTATTTTTTATAATATTGTATGTATAATATATATATATATGTGTTTATTTTATGGTATTTTCATTTTACGTTTGGTATTTTCATTTTTAATTTGTTGTTGTTTTTATATTCATTCGTTTTTATTTTTATAATATTTTATTGTAAGTATTGTAATATCTGATATCTTCAGTATACCATGGTACCACTGTAGTACTTTTAAGGGCTGCATTAAGTGTATGCTTGTGTCAGCTTGTGCTGTTCTACACAAAGAAATTCTTCTACACATCTCAAGGTCTTCGTAAAGGAAATATAAAAATAAATACATCTCTGCTCTCAATCTCTTTATAAAGGAAACATAAAGAATACGTCTCTGCTAGTGGAGAATATTGCAATCACATTAAAATTTTTCACTGGCATCCTTGTGTTGCTAATTGGAATAGATTTAATTTTGTTCCCTGTTATCCGACAGTTTTTAAGAGAGGACCTCAACTACCATGACCCCAAAGCCAAGCACAACAGTTTCCACGGTGACGACCAGCTCATAAGCGTGGAGGACCTGTGGAATGCCTGGAAGAGTTCGGAAGGTGAGCGCGACCGTTTCATAATGAGCCATTAGCGCAAAAAGCTGCTTGTCATGCTTTTCTCACATGCAGTGGGGAATATGTTGTACCTTTTCATGAGAAACCGCACATCGGTTGACCTTTGCTAATGCGAACTCACATTCTTACAAGGTTTTTTCTGACTTTAAAACGTCAGAGTCAGATTTTTTTTATGTTTAGTTTTTTCAGTTGACTGCACAATGTGCCTTGAACTGTACTGCTGAATGAAATGCTGCGGGGAAAAAAAAATTGGTTAATTATTTAAAATATTTCCCAAATTCATTTTGTGATACCACATGGTTTTACCATGGCATGTATCATTAATAACAACATGTTTTTTTTTATATTACTTGGCCATGTTAATATAGTGGTAAAGGAACATGGAAAAATTATCAATGCCATAATATTTTTGTTTTACAGTACATCTGTAAAATGTCAACAATGTTTATTATTTTTGTTAATAATAATATATATTTTTTATTTTACAGTGAAATATTACAACAGGAGTATTTTATTTGTATTTTTTTAGTAATAATAATAATAACAATATGTATATACCTTAATGTAACATGGTACAATCATAATGCTAATGCATGGTACATTTTGTAGGGCATGTGTTGAGTGTTAACATGGGCCTCTTAGCAGCAGGAGTGTGAACGCTTAGGGAGCCACTTTTCAATGGTTTTCAACACCTCCTCCAAATCTAGATACATTCCAGATCTGCTCCAGAACACTCAACATGTGCTCCTGCTCATAAATGTACAGCTGTGAATGAGGCCTTGGTAAAACTAATGCTAAAAGGAATAAAAGTGTGCTGCTTGCTGCAGTGTATCTACTGCTGCACATTGCAGCAATTGTGGACCGGAATGTATCACAGGTTTGTGTCTGAAAGAAAAATAAATAAATAAAATAATGTTTAATTAGTAAGTAACCATATATTAGTGTAAAGTCAGGACATCACAACACAATACATTTACCTATCAATTTTTAAATGCAAGGAACATACGATTCCCTTATCTTTTGTTGTTAAGCTAAGAGGCCCATAAGAACACTAGTTTGTGTGACCTAATCCTCAAATCATAAACGAAACTATGCAAAGTAACAGAAAATTATACTGGTTATTCAGCAACCAAATTGGCAGTTAGATAATTTATCTATATTATTTTTAGCTAGCCTCCCTTACGAGGTTTCTTTTCTCAACACTCCTCAGCGCTGAAAGTGAACACTCGATGGTGATTGGCTAATTTTTTTTTTTTTACCAACGGAGGCACTAGAGCTCACCTCTCCCCCGGCCTCCCCCTCCCCTTCTCTATCATTAGCGGTTGTAATTACATCAGCAGATTCGGCACATTCGCGATAGAAAAGCGGCGCTTTCACGTTATGGTATTACAACTGTGAAATAATACACATTCTGAGACATGAACTGACATGAATTGTGAATTTTATTAACATTAAATCGTCCTCCTCCCATTTTCACCTCAAAATTATGGGGAAGCTGTGCCTCCCCCGACGAGCCGCCACTGTTGATAATAATAAGAAATGTTTCTTGAGCAGCAAATCAGCATATTTGAATAATTTCTGAAGGATCGTGTGACACTAAAGACTGGAGTAATGATGCTATAAATTCAGCTTTACCATCACAGAAATAAATTACATATTAAAATATATTAAATGTTATTTTAAATTGTAATAACATTGCATAATACTACTGTTTTTACTGTATTTTTGATCAAATAAATGCAGTCAAGAGACTTCTTTCAAAAACATTTAAAATCTTACCAACCCTAAACTTTTGAACGGTAATGCAGGTTGTAATTTAACCTATTTATATGTTAAACCTGTTATTTATCCTATTTAAGAGTTGCACTTAGTGCTGATATGTTGCTAATGAACCCGTTTTAAAAATATAGTTTGCCACATCCCTATGAACACATGTGCTACTTGCACTTCCTTCATCTGGAAATGAAAAGTCAAGTCAAGCACATTGTATTATGGGATTGCATGATGCGTCATGCATGCACATTGAAATACTGTATTCTTGGATCTTACTATAAACCCTCCACAATGTCTGTCTAGGGTTCAGGCATTCTCTGTGTTTCCTCTGGTCCTTGTTTTCTCTCTCTCTCTTTTTATTTCTCTCTCTCTGGACTGCTTTATCCTGCATTGCAGCTCTTCCTCAAAGCACAGCTGAAGAGCCAAGGATATGAAAGCTGATCTGTCCCAGCACACACACACACACACACACTGAGCAGAGTTTTGTGCCAGGGTCAGGCGAGAGAGAGATATACTCTTACAGTGTTTTCTTTGAGAGCTGGCAGTGTCTGCCTTTTTTCAAATGTGGTGTGACAGTGAATATGTCTGTTATTTATGCCAGTGTAATATTTGTACTCCTTTAAAATGTGATGTCTATGCTGGATGGTTTTTATGCCAGCTGTCACTCTGCTCTGAATGCTTTATTTTTGGTGTCTTTTCCCTTTTCATTGAAATATCATGGGCAGCTTTGATCGCTTAGTGTCATTGCCATTGACAGCTGATTGATTGCAATGAAACTTGGCCTCTGGCAAACTACTTTTTGTGTTTTTTGCGAATTTTCTCATGTTTCATCGCCAGAATGTGACCTGGCAGATAACCCTAGCAAGGTCCCAAAAAGTCATGTGACGTGGATAAACAAATAATTACAAATATGAAAACAAATAATATTTGATCTTTTTAGTATGTTTTATTTTAATGTTTCTTATTTTTACATAAGATTTTATTTTTTATGGATTATTAGTTTTTATTAAAAAAAAATTTATTAATTTTATTAATTATTAGCTTTTATTACCTCACAAATCCCCTGTAGTTTTCTCATAAACCCCAGTTTAAGTAAGTTTGTTCTAAGATATATATAGTTTGACATGAAAGATTTGGCTTCTTCTCAAGATCTCACCAGGCTCGTATTGTACAGTCGTACAAACAGCAATTGAAAGGCCAACAAAAAAAGCACACAGTATGATTAGGATCATTTATCAGTTGATTAAGAGCGATAAATCCAGCATGAAAGAGAAGCTTCTTCAGAATCAGATATTGACACTTTTTCTATTTCTCGCTCTATTCCCTGCAGACCTCTGATTATGTAACGATTTGTTTTTTAAAAACCGTCACGATTCTTACTAAATTAAAAACTCCATTAGGATACTCATTTTAAGTCAAAACCACCCACTTTTGGTCACACATTGTATTACACAGCATTTATCAGCTTGTTTTGATAAATGAGTTCTGATACGTGATGATGCTCATGAATTTGACCTAATTCTAGCTTTGTGTTTCTCTTCCTCAGTGTACAACTGGACAGTGGATAAGGTTGTGGAGTGGCTTATTGACTATGTCGAGCTGTCACAATATGAAGAAGCCTTCCGGAAGTTGAATTTCAATGGTACATCCATGCCCCGGTGAGTAAACGACCAATTAACGGGTAGAGTGGTCCTTTAAAGCTGTAATTCTAAAAGTATCATTTTAATAATATTGTACATAATAAAAAAAACAAATTTTATATTATTTTAATAGTGCATTATATGTGTTTATAATTGTGTATAGTATACACATATACATGCACACTACTGTTAAAAAGTCTTTAATGCAAACCAAGGCTGCATTTTGATCAAATATACAGTAATAATGTGAAATAATGTGGTTATAGTTCAAGATAACACTTTCTATTTTACTATTTTTAAAATGTAATTTATTCCTGTGATGATAAAGCTGAATTTTTAACATCATTACTCCAGTCTTCAGTGTCACATTATCCTTCAGAAATCATTTTAATAAGCTGGCTATTATTATCAGTTTTGAACACAGTTGTGCTGCTTAATAAATCTCTCTCTCTCTCTCTCTCTCTCTCTGTGTATATATATATATATATATATATATATATATATATACACAGAGAAGG
>NW_015634026.1:1497742-1500447 GCF_001515625.1 Sinocyclocheilus rhinocerous | reverse complement strand
TAAATAAAATTAAATATGTAATTATTTATTATTTATATGGTCAAATGAATGGAAAATTCAGAACAGCATTTGAAATAGAAATATTTGAACATTGCTAATGTCTTTGCTGTCACTTGTTGTACAGTTTAATGTATCCTTACTTAATAAAAGTATTAATTTCTCAAAAAATGACTGACCCTTAAATTTTGAATGGTGTTGTGTAAGTAAATATAACATTTATAAAACAAATTTTATCCCAGTTTAATATGCCCAGACAACTGGAATCCATGCTAAGCCATTTGTACATTGGTTTCTTTTTCCCAAAAATGGTCATCTCTGTGCCATTTGGTGATAGCTAGTAGTGAAAAAATTAAACACCGCAGCTTTAAAGAAAAGAGCAGGATGTGTTAAATATGTTTGAGACTGTGCTCTTAACTTCTGACATGCTGGTTAAATGAGTTTGGTCCGAGTGTGATGGGAAACACTTGACACTTGTCCTAACTGAGCATTTATTCTATTTTCGGTAAGACAGGAATTACTTGGCACTCAAAACTCGACCGCTGTGAGCATCATTCATGGATTTAAAACCTATTTATTATGGTCAAATGTTTCGTCTTTAGCTCTGAAACTCTGACATTTTTTTTTGACCTAATAAGTCTGGCCTCTTATTCAGAACGCTTCTGCTCCACTTCTGTATTAATTAATAATTTTTTTTCTTTTCTAGATTGGCGGTAAAGAACGTTACTTTGACACAGACCGTCCTGAAGATTCTGGACCGGAGTCACTTTCAGAAACTGCAGCTCAAGGCTCTGGATACCGTACTGTTTGGAGCTCCTATGAGTGAGTGTGATTTTCCTCTGGTAGAGCATCATAAATCGAATAACTTTCAACTAACCAAAATCTGTTGTATATCTGTCATATATATTTCTAGAAATGTTTTTAGCAATATACCTTGTGTCTGCTTAGTTGTGATTGTTTCACTGTGTAATCTGTATTTATCTTTAAACATGTTCAAATGTGAGCCAGCAGCAGATGATTGATAGCCCATTAAAACATGCAAATATGCTCAGAGGAACCTGCTTATCTTCAGCAATTGCTGATGTACATGTGGGAGGGGCGGTAGAAAAGCAAACATTGTGTTTCTTCTGATTTAGGATTGGTATCTGAGAAACACTTTTTTTCAATTCTCCTTACAATTTTTCTAAACTCTTAACGCACCAACACACCTATAACACACAATTGGCAAAACGGTTAATTTCATGCTCAAAATCACATATTGTAAACTAAACTCCAACACTAATTTTCTAAATACTATGGGGCCTTTCGCACCGTGGGAACCTTTTCATAGTACCAGAATTTAATTTATGACGTCGCTGTCGACCGGCTTACGTCGCTTCTTAGTACACACTGTCGGTGCGAATGCAACCCTTTAAATGGTACTGGGAAATAGTTTGCGCAAAATCGTCCCAGTACTTTAGTACTGTACATTTAGTTCTGGGACTAAAGCGGTGCGAAAGGCCCTAATAATACACAAACACAATACCAAAACACTGCAAACATGTCTCAAAATCAAATACTTATTCCAAAACACTAACACATGTTCTCTTCCAGCAGGAACATTTAGTCAATCAAAGCACAATGTCATAAAAACACTAACATCTGATGGAATTACAAAAACTGCATTATTTTATTTTACTGTATGTGTCAGATCTGCCCTTATACAATACTATATTGTATTGATCATAAATTGTGTTTTGCCGGGGTTTTTTTTTTTTTTTTTTGATGCCTCTCTACATTTTTGTCTCATTGGATTTTGTAAATGCATGCATTTTGTTTCTTTTGCTACAAAAATTCAATACAAAAAAATGAATGACCCATCTCAGAGTAGCTTTATAGAATGTACGGTTTATGAAAAAAGAAGACAGAGACAGAATTACTGAAGTAAAGGCTTTATTTGCAACAGGACATTACTGCAAGATAACAAAAATATGCAATACAGTTGGCATTTACTATGCAAAAATATACAAACAGAAAAAGTCACAGAAGAATAAAAAAAATAAATTAAAAAGTCATCAAATCTTCATGGTCTTCTGCATTCGGCCACATGTTCTCATCCACATCACACCTGATATCTTCTTCTCTGGCAAGGTGTCTTTTGGTATGCCTTATCCACCCCTGGCTCAGCTGTGATGTCTTGGCATGCAGCATCCATTGCATCCAAGAGGGTAATTTGGTCAAAAACCTTCCATCTCCAGGCTGAGACAAACTCCTCAATGAGGTTGAGGAAAGTGGAGTAAGGGGCAAGGAAAATGGACATCATTCTTGGATGGGTGTCAAACCAGTCTGTGACTGCACGGGAATAGTGTAATGCCACATTGTTCCATGTGATGATCACATATATTGGCAAGTGGCTTCCCACCCGTCCCCTTTCTACCTCTGGCACCAGTCTTTGGTGCAGACCTTCTAAAATCTCATATTTATGCAGGAGTGCACTTTTCCACACAAGATCAGCCCAAAGAGGTCGTCTTTTATTCTATACCGTACGGTCATGCGATTGAAAGAACCTCAACACCGGAGTGTGTTTCCTAGATGGGAATCAGCTGTAATTTATATATTTGCATAACTTCAATCAGCTGTTTCTCATTAATGAATAAAAACGGGATATATTTGTGTTTCAATTCACAATATGAACAGCTTGTTCACTTTGACTTTAGCCTATAAGTTAG
>NW_015634026.1:1485961-1494470 GCF_001515625.1 Sinocyclocheilus rhinocerous | reverse complement strand
GAATTACTGAAGTAAAGGCTTTATTTGCAACAGGACATTACTGCAAGATAACAAAAATATGCAATACAGTTGGCATTTACTATGCAAAAATATACAAACAGAAAAAGTCACAGAAGAATAAAAAAAATAAATTAAAAAGTCATCAAATCTTCATGGTCTTCTGCATTCGGCCACATGTTCTCATCCACATCACACCTGATATCTTCTTCTCTGGCAAGGTATCTTTTGGTATGCCTTATCCACCCCTGGCAGTGTTCAGCTGTGATGTTTTGACATGCAGCATCCATTGTATCCAGGAGGGACATTTAGTCAAAAACCTTCCATCTCCAGGCTGAGAAAAACTCCTCAATGAGGTTGAGGAAAGTGGAGTAAGGGGCAAGGAAAATGGACATCATTCTTGGATGGGTGTCAAACCAGTCTGTGACTGCACGGGAATAGTGTAATGCCACATTGTTCCATGTGATGATCACATATATTGGCAAGTGGCTTCCCACCCGTCCCCTTTCTACCTCTGGCACCAGTCTTTGGTGCAGACCTTCTAAAATCTCATATTTATGCAGGAGTGCACTTTTCCACACAAGATCAGCCCAAAAAGGTCCTATTTTACTGTATATCATATGGTCATGCGACTGAAAGAACCTCAACACCTGAGTGTGTTTCCTAGATGGGAATCAGCTGTAATTTATATATTTGCATAACTTCAATCAGCTGTTTCTCATTAATGAATAAAAACGGGATATATTTGTGTTTCAATTCACAATATGAACAGCTGTTCACTTTGACTTTAGCCTATAAGTTAGGTTTTAGAACATGATGTTATCTGTTCTGACATACAGTGTGAAAGCATTTGTAAAATTGGTAGTAAAAATCCGTTGTTTTGGTCTTGCTTGAGCTTGTGTGTAAAAGAAGTTCAAGCATTTTAAATGTGTGTTAACTGCATGCCTTTTGTCAAAGCAACAAGAAATGCATTAATTGTATTACCTATACAGACGGATGTTGAGTTTAGGAAAATTGTTAAAAATATTGAAAAAATTGTCATAGCGATTGTAAAAAAAAAAAAAAAAAAAACGTATTATTATCAGTGTTGAAAACAGTTGTGCTGCTTAATATTTTTATGGAAACTGTTACATTTTTGTCAGGATTCTTTGGTAATTAGAAAGTTCAAAGGAACAGCATTTATTTTAAATATGTCATTACAATGTCTTGACTGTAACTTTTGGTCAATTTAATAGCTGAATAAAACTATTAATTTCTATGAAAACAATATATTTGAACAATAGTGTATTATAGAGACCATAAACAGGCTAACAATAGCATTTTTAAGCTAGTTCTAGACAAAAAGACCAGACGAACCCATTGCCATATTTCGCCATATCGTTCAATGCAATTTCTTCCATTTATTTTTCTGCAGTGGTCCTTTTTTTTTTTTTTTGAATGTTCTTTGAGACCAATTAGCCAGCATGCACAGGTCTAGCGAGGCTCGTAGTCATCTGCTGTAGGCCGATGGGGAAGGCTTGAGGGGTTGAATAAGGGAGGGTGTAGACGATCACTCTGTATTCTGAGCACACGTCTTTGGCGCACTAAAACGGATGCGGCCCATCGTGTCTAACCCTCCAGAATGCTGCTGTACTGGTTCGGCAGGTTTACAGATATTTGTAAAAGAGAGACCGTTTTTGATCCATTCCCTTTCTTTTGTTTCATCGACGCCTTTTGTCTTTGCACAAATGCTTGTTCCCAGGAGCACATTCTTACACAGTCTGTTGCATTCCAGGGAGTGTTATCTAAAGAATCTGCCTCGACCTGGAAACGGGATCAGTCTGTGCCAGCGTGCGCTCTTTCTGTTTTCTGACCATCCATCAGCTTGGATTGCATGTCACCGATTGTACAGTAACCCTGCGATGGGATTTGATATACGCCACACCCCAGAATACACCGGGGCTGACATAACCATGTGCTTCACATGAGCAGGAACAAAGTTGTTTTAGTGCTAGAATGAGAGTGTTTGACATTTTATGAACGTGATTTAGCACAACGCTAAATGTCTTGTTCAGAATGCTGTTCCAGATCTGGCCAAAGCATTAGTTTTTATTAGCTAGGTGACATGCATTCCCTTCTGTTATTGGCATTGTTTATAAATATTTATTTTGAATTTATAGCTCCTTGACAGCGAATTGGCCCAAAAAAGCTGGGTCATCCTGTCAGAGATGTTGTGCTCAGAGTGCCGGTGTTCTCTTATGAACGTGATTTAGCACAACGCTAAATGTCTTGTTCAGAATGCTGTTCCAGATCTGGCCAAAGCATTAGTTTTTATTAGCTAGGTGACATGCATTCCCTTCTGTTATTGGCATTGTTTATAAATATTTATTTTGAATTTATAGCTCCTTGACAGCGAATTGGCCCAAAAAAGCTGGGTCATCCTGTCAGAGATGTGCTCAGAGTGCCGGTGTTCTCTTTTTTTTATGTTATGTATACATTTCCTTCTTTTTGTATAAAAAGAGCTACCTTGTGCTTTTAAAATTATAGTTTTACACAACACTTCACAACAACACTCACAGTGTGAAGCTATGAAATTCAGAAAATAATAAATATGGATGCATGATAAATTGTTACTTTATTGGCTGATAATAGTTTTTAAATTAATTTTTATTTTTTGTTTTGAACTTGGATTAATCTAACACTCAAGGTAAATCTTTAAAACACTAATATTATCACTGTTAAATGTTATCTGTAGCAGATTGCACATTTTTTTTCATACTGTACGTTATATTGTGATGCTTAATTCATTTATAGCATTTTAAATGACTGATTTTTATTATTATTTAGAAAAAAACTGTGTACATTTTAATATTGGGCATTTGTCAGCAAAAATATGAAAATAAGAATTTTGATGATAAATGTTTCTTGAGCAACAAATTAGCATATTCAAATTTCTGAAGGATCATGTGACACTGAAGACTGGAATAATGATGCTGAAAATTCATATTTTTTTTTTTGAACTTGGATTAATCTAACACTCAAGGTAAATCTTTAAAACACTAATATTATCACTGTTAAATGTTATCTGTAGCAGATTGCACATTTTTTTTCATACTGTACGTTATATTGTGATGCTTAAATTCATTTATAGCATTTTAAATGACTGATTTTTATTATTATTTAGAAAAAAACTGTGTACATTTTAATATTGGGCATTTGTCAGCAACAATATGAAAATAAGAATTTTGATGATAAATGTTTCTTGAGCAACAAATTAGCATATTCAAATTTCTGAAGGATCATGTGACACTGAAGACTGGAATAATGATGCTGAAAATTCAGCTTTGCATCACAGTAAAAAATTACATTTTAAAATGTATTAAAATAGAAAACCTTTTTTTTATTGTAATATTTCACAATTTTTCTAAGCAAAAGAAATTTCTTTTTCAACGTTTTTGTTGTAAGAAACTTAACTATAAAACTAAAATCTTACAAAACTCTACCCTTAAAATCCAGCAAACTTAATATTAGGCATTTGCATTTGACATTCCCTATTGTGGTTCCTATTAGAAAAACATCTGCTGTCAGCCATCATTGAGACCGTTTATGATCGTCACAGAGATATTAACAGGGAGTCATAGACAGACCCTCTGTCTATGACTCCCTGTTAATATCTCTATGTGGCAGATCTCATTGTGTAAGTTGACTCTGAAGAGGTCCGGCTTCAGGAAACCAGGGAGATGGTGCAGCCTGCATGTGACGGCTTAACACCGCCCTGCCGATCTCTAGATACCAATTCCAGCTGCCCGGTACCTCAGGACAATGCTATCGTCAGAAACACGACTCGCATATCCCTCGTTTTTGTTAAAACGCTGACACATTTGGCAGGTTTTAAAAGCCTACGCCTCAACGTTTAACAACAACATTTGAATAATTTGTCTCCAGAGAGTGTCCCATCACAGCCTTCTGCTTTAGAGGATTTTTTTTAATGTTCGAGCCATGGTGCAGCTGTTAGTGCAGATGTTCCAGACACATTGAGCTGTGGTTCTCATGTGGGTCATGCAGGTTTAAGTTCGGCCTTCCTTTGGATTTCCTGTTACTCTACACTACCATTCAAAAGTGTGGAAGAATTAAGATTTTTTTTAAATGTTTTTAAAAGTAATCCCTTAAGCTCAGCAAAGCTTTTTTTAAAGCAAAAATGTAATTTATTCCTGTTATTTTAATATATTTTGAAATGTAATGCAGAGTTGAATTTCCAGCAGCCATTGCACCAGACTTCAGTGTCACATGATCCTTCAGAAATTATTCTAATATGCTGATTTGCTGTTCAGTATTATCAGTTTTATATTGATTCAGAATGATTTCTGAAGGATCATGTGACGCTGAAGACTGGAGTAATGGGGCTGCTGAAAATTTAGCTTTGCATTACAGAAATAAATTACCTTTTAAAAATATATTACAATAGAAAATAGTTATTTTAAATTGTAATAATATTTTACAATATTACTGATTTTACTGTATTTTTGATTAAATAATTGCAGCCTTGGTGAGTCTTCTTTCAAAAATCGTAAAAACCTTTGGCTGGTAGTGTATATCCTTATAATCAAAGGCAAAAGCTCTGCAAAAAGTGATTTTGTGTGTTAGATTTTGTTTATCAAGCTAATGCAGACCAACTATTTTTCGTGTGAGACAACCGGTCGTGCTCCCTAGAGGATGAGGAGTTGAGAAGAGTGTTATTTTCCCATCTCTCAACGCAGACATTTATATTTAATCATGGTTATGTACAGATAGAGTAAGAAGTTGAGTCATCCAGGGTCAGGGCTGTGTGCTGCCCCCGGGGCTATTGTTAGGTTAACAGTCTTGCTCAATGGCACAGCAGTGGCAAGTATTGCAGTAACCGCAGAAGCCCATGTATCCCTACAGTAAATGTAAATGAACGCTTTAACCTTTACGAGATGCAAGCACTGCAGCTTACTCTCTGTTCCAGTTCAATATTTGCAAGAAAAAAGCTTTTAATGCCATGCATTAAACAGCTTTGTGGGAAGCATTTGGACAGCTTGCAGAGAAAGCCTGTGTTTTGTGTGCATCGGTTTGCAAACTGAATTTCGATGTTCTACCTCATTGTGCAGAATGCAGATTGACTTCTACTACTACAACCTACACCTCAGCTTTGCACTCTTAAACGGGTCATGGAATCTGTTCCAAAACCTTTTGAGCTGCCTACATATGCAACATTTTAAAGCATCATCGACACACTTCTCATGTGAAGGCTGTTGAAGAAGGTGTCCTTTGTTTCATTCAGTACGGAAAAGTATTAATTCAAAAACTGTTCAATCTATTAATAAAATGGCTGTTTTACCCAGAGACATTGTTCACTGATTCTTCTCTGCCTGCACTTGAGTAAAACCTTCTAAGGTCGATTTACTGTATGAGTCTTATTAGAAATGTTGCAAATAATGAGTTCATTTGTGTCTTACTGTGTTTACTAAAGGACTACTTGTCTGAAGTACATACTGGTTTCTGTCTCTCACAGTGAACAGACATAACCATCTGAAGGACTTCATGCTGGTGGTGTCAATAGTCATCGGAATGGGAGGCTGCTGGTTCGCTTACATCCAGAACCGGCACTCTAAAGACCACATGAAGAAGATGATGAACGACCTGGATAGCCTCCAACGGGCGGAGCAGAGCCTTCACGACCTACAGCAGAAGTGAGAACCTGTTCTGCTCCTCTATTTTTAGATTCTTGGACAAGTGTGAGAAACTCTGTAGTGACTCTCGAAGCACTTGGCACATGTGTAAGGCGTTCCTTTGTCAGTCTGCACTGTTTTTAAATTGTTTTTTGTGCATGAGCATGCGTTAAACCGTCATCTTTGTCTGATGCGATGTGTCTAATGCCAGATTGTTGCTTGAAGTTAAACTGTGCTTTTGAAAACTGGCACACCTTGCTTTGATATTCAAAATGACCAGGTTATGAAATAACCTGAACCTCCAGTTGAGCCTTGTACTCCTATTTATAGTGGAAGAAACTACTGACATATACTATGTTTTTACGCACAGGAGTTCAAAAAGTGAGAATGGCATTACTTATGATTTGCTGTCACTATCTAAATGAGTTCCTGTAAGCTTTGATATCAGACTGATTGGTCTGTTTTTACAGTGTTTAGTGAGCCTGGACTTCCCTTCTGAGGGAACAGGATATGGAGCCGCATGGGAATAAACTGCAGTAGACAACATATGTTTAAGACAAAGAGGAATGGCTTGAAAATGAGGAAGAAATCTATCTGTCTGTCTGTCATTCTGTCTGTCATTCTATCTTAATTTAAAAGACTTGAAGTTCTGTTTTAATGCTATGATGGCTTCATGATTTTATGATATGACAAATGAAAACTGCATATTTGATAAAATAGTACCTTGTGGTACTTGTAATGTCAAATTAAACCAAATATGTTAACCTCGTTACCATTTTTTCCAACATACATTAAAATATTAAATTGATCTTAATATGGCATTATGCAATTTATTATTCACTTTCTTTTTCTGAAAGACTTTACAGCACAATTTGTTTTCAAATCGGAAAAGGCACCCATTTCATAGAATGACCCATTGCTCACTGAGAATATTTATCAGCAAGTGTTGAATACATCAGACAGTGGTGTTTGCAAACCATTACACATATGCTGAAAATCTTTAGGAATGTGAGAATGCGGCTAAGGCTCTGATCCCTCAATTCCAACCGTCATTCGCTAGCTTCCTGAGGAGTCCTCATGCAGACTCATAGTCTGTCACCTTTTGAGAGAAAGGCACAGGAGCGTGTGTGTCCGGAAGAGTTCCCGTATCCCTTTAACATGTGAATGAAGTGTGAGAGTGTGTGTGAAGGGAAAGGGGCAGTGGAAACTATGCAGAGTGTATTTGTTACAGTGGAGGATGTCCAGCATGTTGTGTTCTGACACAACCGGCAGGGTCACGTCTCTGGTGATTGGTGGGTGAGAGGCCTACAGTGCTCTGGTCGCCCCGGAGGGAGGTGATTAACCCCGGATACTTTGAATCATCTCAGCTTTTAACTCAAGGATAAAAATAAAATGAATGCCTCAGCCAGTTACGTCATACATGAACGCAGGTCCTTGTGGGCTGTCATTTCCCAAAAAGTACATTTAATTTGCTGTAGGCTTGTTTTAGGAACATTTCGAGATTAAACTAAATGTCAGCTTGCCCTTTAAACAAGCTGCAGTGGCCGTTTGTATGTAGGCATTTTTTTCTCCATTTGAGACGTATTGTGAAGGCTTATCAAGGCCGCGGCAGTTGAGTCAGGCTTTGCAGCAGTTTCCTGTGTAGGTGTGTTGATGCAATTCACACCAGACAAACCTCTTCCATATTACCACATTCGCGATCCCTGTCCAGTCACTCTGAGTCAGAAATGAGGCGTAATGTAAGCTGCCACTTCTGCATGGCAATTTACAATTCAGTTTGACTGGAATTGCATGTTGTGCAGTAGACTTTTACATTTGCGGAAGGATGTTGTGGGTGGGTGGCATTGCTTTCCAGTCGCTTTAGTGTGCCGCTGTGAGGTTGCTAGGTCATTCTGGGTTGTTGCGGTGGTATTGGTAGGATGCTTAGATGATTACATTACCAGTCAAAGTCAAAAGAATACGCAAGTTTAAAATTATACACATTCTGTTTTCATATTTTCATATTTTTATTTACTTGAGAGCAGTATATAGTATTTTTACTACTACTACTACTACTAATATTTTATGTAATACATTATGCATGCATACACTAAGAGTCAAACCTTTGAACGATTTAAGATTTTTTTAACGTTTCTGAAAGAATTCACCAAGGCTATTACAATTTAAACTGTTTTCTATTTGATTTGATTTTAAAACATATAATTAGGGATGCTCCGATCAGGATTTTTGCAGCCGATACTGAGTACCGATTTCTTGTCATGGTGATCGGCCGATACCGATGCCGATTCTGATGCTTCAAGCTTTATATAGACTGTTTCATCGGCCGCACGTGCCTGGCCCGAAGTTAACTTCCGGTCTGTGTTTGTTTATAAGTCTGGCTATGGCGCCGGCTACAAACGCAGTTAAAGCTAAGGTGATGAGCAGACTGAAGTTGGGCTCAGGTGGTTGTGCTGTGGGATGTGTTTCCCATACATTTATTTATTTGTGGCGCTCGCCACATTATCAAAACTGACGGATTTTCCAAAAGGCTTCGTTGAATAAACATGAGCACGTACTGCACGTTTTAAAATCAAAACGAGGCGCGGGTGGTTTTATATCACTGCATTTCTGAAGGAAATTTTCGATGTCATTTTAATTTCATCTTGCATGTTATTTGCCTGATAAAGCAGCGTTTGTGAGCTCAGTCAGCGCTGCTTTGTGTACAGCCGTTACTGGGGAAACCTCTGTTTCTCCCGCTTTAAAGCACCTCCTACTGGCAGAGAATGAATTTGCATGTTGTTCAGTAAGTCCGTCTGATTTACACAGCAAACATATTTTGCTTTTCCTATATCCACGGGCGCTGC
>NW_015634026.1:1484771-1485720 GCF_001515625.1 Sinocyclocheilus rhinocerous | reverse complement strand
AGACGATTTCGTGTGTGTGTGTGTGTGTGTGTGTGTGTGTTTGTTCGCCTGATCGGGAAGTTGCCGTGACAGAAACGGTGACTTTCCAGATAAAGCTTGAAAGGAGTAAAGCCTGTGTTAATGCTATTGAGTAGGCTAATATGGCCAGAGAAGATATTTTGTTTTATAAATAAATGTTAATTTAAAAGCAGCCCACGATCAGCGTGTTGTTACCGCGTTACCCTTATGGCTCCGATGAGGTTTTGTTCCGTCCTCCACGCTGTGACAACTCACAAAAGATTATTTTTAGCCAAGCAGCGCCGAGAGCCACTTCAGAAACGTGCTGCGGCTGGCCGGTATAAACACAAGCAAGAGCGGCCGCGATCAGCTCCGGTTCCCGCGGAGCGGGATTAAGGATTCTTTGATTAATAGAAAGTTCAAAATAACTGCATTTATTTAAAATAGAAATCTTTTGTAATGTTATGTCTCCACTGTCATTTTTGATCAATTTAATGCACCCTTGCTTAATAAAACTTCATTTCTTTCTTTTTCTTTCTTTCTTTCTTTCTTTCTTTCTTTCTTTGCATCACTGGATAAAAATATATTCATATAAAAAAACAATGGGGCCCTATTTTAACGATCTAAGCACATGGTCTAAAGCGCACGGCGCAGGTGCACTCAGGGCGTGTCCGAATCCACTTTTGCTAGTTTAACGACGGGAAAACGGTCGGCGCGCCCGGGCGCATGGTCTAAACGGGTTGTCCTTATTCTCTTAATGAGTAATGGGTGTTTTTTGGGCGTAACGTGCAATAAACCAATCAGTCTCATCTCCCATCCCCTTTAAAAGCCAGTTGCGCTCGCGCCATGGCGGGTTCGCTATTTACATGGCGGAATGTAATTTTTCATATTTAAAAATGTTTGTGTGCCGTCACTGTGTGTGTAATAAGCAAAGTGTACGCGCGTTGTGCAC
>NW_015634026.1:1466217-1483480 GCF_001515625.1 Sinocyclocheilus rhinocerous | reverse complement strand
GTTGTGCACCCGCCTATAGGTGCATATTACTAACGCGCTCTTTAAATAACAAAGAAAAAATATTGAGCCGGACTTTAGACCAGGTTTGAGTTGGTCTATGGCGCAGTCTATTTTCAGTTCCTCAAAATAGCAACGCGCCAACAATGCGCCTGAACACTCCTCTTTTTTAGACCAGCACGCCCATGGGCGCACCAATGGGCGCAAATGCATTTGCTATTTAAACAACGCGGCGGGAATGATGGGAAAATGAGAACTGCGTCGGGCTGAAACTAGCAAAAACACTTGCGCCGCGCATTGCGCCGGGTGTATGATAGGGCCCATTATTTCAAATGGCAATATTTCACAATATTTCTTTTTTACTGTATTTTTGATCAAATAATTACAGCCTTGGTGGGCATTAGAGACTTCAGAAACATTGAAATTAGATTTTTTCACATTTTTATTTATTTTCATAAATACAATTATTTCTCTTTTTTTGGCTTTCATTTTAGCTTTAACAAAAGAGTTTAATAGAAAAGTACTTGTACAGCTGTCTTCACTTGTCTTCACTGTAACTGACACTCTGGGACAAATTACATTGAGAGTTTATTACTTGGCATTATTTTTTTAATAGTATTGAGAATTTCATTTTAGTTCTCTCTCTAGTGTATTTGAGGCAAGCTCACATGACTCTCATTCTTACAGACCATCCTCATTCTCTCCCACAACTCTCACATGCTTGTTTGACCCTCGTAAAATCAGATGTGAGAGAATGTTCTTCACAGCGAACTGTGTTTATCTAGGCTTGCAGGTGCACGTTTGTGGGGGAGGAATAAAAGAAGAATTGAATTAATCATTGCATGCATAGTCTAGTCTATTGTGTGTTGCGTCTTTTGTTTTCATAACTGTACTTTCACCAGCACAAAAGAATGTTTTGTTTGAATGTGTGAGTATAACAAACTATCGTCGTTTGAGCTCAAGCAAAGATGACAGGTCAGACGAAATGTTTTGTTTGAGTATGGAGAAGTTGGTAATTTAAAGATTCGAAAACGATTAAAACTTTAAAGCTTCCTGATTACATGCTCATAAAGAGTTTGAGATTGTAAATGAGAAGACTTGTCTTGCTAGATATTTGTTGTTGGCTTGTAACACTGAGGTACGATTACATGATTTAGAGGATGGTGAATGGCAGAGGTCAGGAATCAGGATTGAGTGCTGAAGATGTTCGGTCGTGGCTGGAAGTCCAGATCACCTTACACTAGTCCTTCACTCGATGACCACTTCTCCCCCAATCCACCCGTTTCTCTTTCCGTCAGGCCTCCGAAGCCTTCTGTCTGCCATCTTCTGGAAGTCAGTGACACTGCATGAGCCATACAGCAACCGTATTCATTCCAAAATCCCATTCATTTTCTCCATAGAGAAATAGATTTTTAACAATAACATAAAGTTTTCAAAACAGACCCACCATGAGTTCAAACAGGTGATGTATACAAAGTCAATCTGATTTAAGCTTCATTTTAAAAGTTCCCTGTAACGAATTATGCTACTTATAATGCCAGGAGCAATTGATATTGTGTCTCCTGAGGCACTCCAGTGTCCCCTAAATTTTTGCCAGTGGAAATGCCTCAAGTGAAGCCCCCAGACAGATTTAAGGGAAGATTAATCGGAGGTTTTATATAGATGCGACTGAGTAAATCAGGGGCCCCGCGGTTCCTCTCTCTGTCGCCAGGAAAACTCGTTAATCCTTTCGTAGCTCAGGGAAGCCTAGAGTTGTCAGTGTTGTTTCCGCTCCTCTTTCCTGCTCGATATGACATCAGCTTTTTTTTTTCTGCTTCTTTTCTTTTTAAAGCCGCACCCTAGTTTTGCAATCAGGGTTTCCTGTGAATGCAGTTTTTGGCTGACTGAACGTACTGCAGTTGTGTGTGAAAACTTCATGTGACTATGGCTGCATATATATATGTCTGTGCATACAGACATAATAAACCCAGGCAAACAGCAAGGATTGTGTTATGATTGTGGCTTCTTAATCTTTAGAGTTTTTATCCTGCAAGTGGACTGTTTATAATGGATTTTTATGATGACCTGTTTTTGTGGCTGTTTTTTATTACAAAATGTTAAAAAAAGTTTCATTCATCCAATTAAAAAAAATTAGGGTAATGATTCATATCTATATTTTTTAACTTGAGCCAATGAAAAATAAATAACTTGCCCTTAAGTTATTTATTTTTCATTGGCTCAAGTTAAAAAATATAGATGTGAATCATTAACCTAATTTTTTTTAATTGGATGAATGAAACATTTTTTTCAGTGTGACCTTTTTGAAATTATAAATAATTTATTATTTTATTTTATTTTATCAGTTATTTCTTTCTCCAGAATTATGCACATTCTGTTTTCAGATATTTTTTATGAACTGAGCATTTTATTTTATTTTAATTTTGCTCAAATTTATGCACATTCTGTTTTTGGATTTGTTTTTTTTTGTTTTTTTTCCTGAAGTTTTTTTTTCAGGATTCTTTAATAAATGGAAAGTTCAAAAGAACATAATTTCCAATTGAATTCTATGTATAGAAAGAGAAAAGAATTGTCTACTGAATAAAGTGTATTACTGTGTAACTGCATCTATGTTTATGCACTCGGCAAGCACTTTTATCCAAAGTGACTTGCGTTACATTCAAGGAATGCATTTATTAGTTCATGCATTCACTGGGAATCAAACCCATGACATGTTTTGCTGTTTGATCTGCAGGAATGCATCTTGCATATAAAAATGCACATTGTAATGACTTCTGTTGTTCATGTCTTTTCTCCTCTGAAAGTCTAGTGCACAATCTTTGCCAGATGTTGCTTGGTTCATGAATATTAATTGCGTTATGTAACATTTCACCCTAAAGCGAGCCTTGTTAGGTGAGCGCCTAGCATTTGTAGAAATGCTTTACCACTTGCATTTCATTCAGCCCATTGCTAAAACAACCATTTGACTTCTGCTTGATCCTAAAGTTGTTGGTTTTACCCTGCTGGCTACATTTTCTTTACTTTTGAACTGCAGTCAAGCAAAATAAATCTCTTGAAAACATTTTGTACTGGTAGAATGTGTGTGGTTTTCTTTACACAGGCTACAGATCGCTCAGGAGGAGCATCGTTCAGTGGAGGTGGAGAAGGTAAACCTGGAGCAGAAGCTGAGGGACGAGATCAACGCTGCCAAACAAGAAGCGCAGAGACTGAAGGAGCTCCGAGAGGGAACTGAGAACGAGTTGAGCCGACAGAAATACGCAGAGGAGGAGCTGGAGCAGGTAAAAGTCACCTAATAAATATGCAAGATGTTCAAATGGGGTTAGACTTAGATCTAACTGGTCTAGACCTCAAATTTGAAAAAAATCTTGATTCTGATTGGGTTGGCTTTCTTCACAAAATAATGGTCAGGAAGTGGGTGGAAATGCTTGCAAGATGATCTGAAAGGTTATCAACAAAATGATTTCCTGTACTGATGAAGTTTGAGTATCTTCCCAGTGCAGTGTCCAGTGCATCAGCACGCTGTGGCCTACTTTACTGAGCAATTACCACAGTGCTGTTGCATAAGGGGCAGTTTGACACTTCAGATCTGGAGAAGAACCTTTGTAGGAGCTGAAGAGAGAATTATAACAAGCTCTGATATGTCAAGGACAGCGAGTGGTTCCTTCTGTGACAATATAAGGGTTCAGTTTGTTTCTATATGTATGAAATCCACAAGTGGCATGAATAGACCTGAATTGTTTGTTTGCATAGGTGCCCCATGTTGGCCTATTAAAACCCTGGCGCTAAGTGGGTATTCTGGGTCATAGGGCGGCACAAATCTCTGTGGGTTTGAAGCTCATTAGCGCTGTTCTGTGAGAAAGGGGTCTTTCGGATCTCCGACCCCTCAGCCCACACCCCAAGGCTCTTATTGTATGAGCTCTGTTTATTTACCGCTGTAATAGAGGAGCTGATTAACCGTGTTTATCTTAGTAAGGTTAGGTTGGGGTGTAAAGCTTATCTGTGACTAATTAATTTGCATCTTGTCGTAGCAAAATGTTTCAGGTGGTGAAATTTATGCTGTTTGTTCTCATTAGCTTGCCAAATGAGTCAGTCGTGAGTCATGTAAATTAGCTAATTGTCATAATCAAATATGCAAATTATGGGGTAAATAGAAGAAGTTGAAAGGTTACATACTATGTTGAAATTTCAGTATCCAAGCGTTTGGGCTGTTAATTTGCAGCATTTACAGATTTTACAGGGTTCTGTGTGGCATGGTTATTGCTAACTAAACTAAAAATAAACATTTAAACAAATTGTTAATTTAAATAAAAGAAACAATAACTGAAATAAAAAATAATAAAACTTCAGTTAGCTGCCAAGACAATATTTCTCATTTTTGTTTAGTTTAACTTAAAGTACTAAAATTACAAAAACCTGCGTCAAAATTATTAAAACTTCAATGAAAATTATAACGAAAACAAAATTCAAAATATGAATAAAAACTGTAATAGTAAATAGGGCTGCACAATTAATCAAATTTCTAATCGTGATTACAATTACGGATGCCACGATTACGGAATCGTTCAAAGCGGCAATTAATCATTTAAAGTCCACTTACGTTATTCTGCGTGCTTAGGATGTGTTTTTTTTCTTTCTACAGGTTATCGTAAGAGTTTTTCCATTGTTTTAATTTTAGTTTTAATATATCATTATAATACCATGCATATTTTTTTTTATTATTATTTAAAGAAGAAACCAAACCAATGTATATATAACATTTGAGGCTTAGTACTATAGAAAAGCAATAAAAGTTTTTCAGTTAGTGTTTTCAGCTTGTTTAAATTGTGATAATCGTAATTAATAATCGCAATTACAATTTCAAGGGAATAATCGACAATTATGATTTTTGTCATAATCGTGCAGCCCTAATAGTAAATCAGTGATACTAAAATAACACCGTTATATGGGCAGTATTGTACGGCAAGGTCCTGTTTGTAATTTTATCTTTTTTTTCTTCTTTTTTTTATGAGCTGATAAGAGCGATTTCTTAATCGTCTTAGGGTGCTTTCACACCTGGCCTGTTGTTTCGGAACCTGGTGCGTTTCCCCCCTTAGCTCGGTTCGTTTGGGCATATGTGAACACTGCAATCGCGCTCGGATCCGCGCCAAAACAATCGGTCCGAAATCGCCTGAACGAGGTGGTCTTGGCTCGATTGAAAACGAACTCTGGAGCGGTTCGGTTGTAGTGAGAAAGCAATCCGATCTAACGGACCAACGAACCAGGCTATATCACAATTTATGATGGGTAATTACGTAAGTTCCGTGAAAAGCATTAGCTTTGTTGTTTTGCTAATACCTCAAAATGAACCTGTGAATGTCTGTGGGTGAGCACGTCTTTGCCATTCAAAAATCAAAGCACACTTTTTTTTATTTTATGATGCCGTCTTATTGCTCTTCTTTGTAGTATGTGAATTTTAAAAATGTTTTCCCAATCAATCCCATCCTGATGGATGACAGCTGTGACAGCTAAGTGGAATCCCGGAAAATAAACCGTGGAACTTTGACCAATGAGAGAACAGTTTACTCGCTTTTTTGGTCCGTTTAAAAACTTTGCCGTGTGAAAGCGAACCGCACCAAGAATAAAAAGCAACATTGTTATAATTTCAATCCCTGTTTTGGAACAAAGCAATCAATCTACAGGTGTGAAAGTACTCCCATCTGAAAGCAGCCTTGTGTGAGGTTTGTTTGATGATCTGCTTTGCTTTGTACTCTGATCTGATTTGTCTCTGGCGCCTCCTGCAGGTGCGTATGGCCCTGAAAAAGGCAGAGAAGGAACTGGAGTCTCGCAGCAACTGGTCTCCTCCTGAAGCCCTGCAGAAATGGCTGCAGCTCACTCATGAGGTGGAGGTGCAGTACTACAACATCAAGAAACAGAACGCAGAGAGACAACTGCAGGTGGCCAAAGAGGGGGTGAGCAGCATTTTTCGCAGTCATTTTATTAGCTGAGATGAAACCGTGGTAAAAACATTTAGATTGATGACAGTTCAGCTTTGTTGTTGTAGTACAACCCTAGAATGTGGTAACAGACTTTAAAATGTTTTTAGAAATGTTACATGTTTAAGAGGATAACAGATTGCTGCTAATAATGTCAATTAAGCATGTATTTAAATATCAGAAAATAGATTAGTTTATGTAATGTAAGGTTTCACTAGGATTTAAAAAAAATGAAAGAAAACCTTTAATAGATTTGTGAGATATCAGTAGATGGATTTACAATAATGTAATATAATAATAATATAAATGATATAATAATCATTTTCTTTAAAAAAAAAAATGTCACATGGTTTAGGCAGAAAAAATTAAGAAGAAGAGAAATACTTTATTCGGGACGTTCCATGTGGCACATAGTTCTTCGCTAGATGATGTGGATCACAAAATACTTGCAGCCAAGTAAGTCACACAAACATTTCTCAACATTTCTTAATGGCAATTTAAAAAATAAATGAATAAATGGAAAAAAAATAACCCTTAAAACATACCGCCATAATCTCTTTGTCTACAGGCAAGCTCTGGGTGAGGTAACAGCAGCTCTGAGAGAGAGACTCCATCGTTGGCAGCAGATTGAGTTCCTAACAGGCTTCACGCTGGTCAATAACCCAGGCCTGCCCTCTCTGGCCTCTGCCCTCAACCTGGACCCCAGCTTCATGGGCGGCCGTGGCACACCCCAGCATTTCATGTCCGACGACATGGATGACATGGATGAGGACATAGTGTCACCAGGAACACTTCAATGTAAGGACTTGCCGGACAGCGATAGGGATAAGTCCCAGTCAGCCAAAGGCCAGCAAAGACCTTGTGGTATTTTGACCAAATCCAAAAATCCCTAGTTTTGAGCTATTTAGGTTGTTTGTGCGCAAGTTCTGTCAGAAATGGTTGTATGCACTGAGCGTGTTTGCACACTTCTTATTTGTGCTTTCTGCTGGAGTGTACAGGTGCTCCATCTACAGGTGTTTTACACAGAGGGGAGTACTTCAAGATCTTCACTACACATTGCTGTCACGTGTTTTTGAAATGGCTACTATGCACTCTTTGTACAGATCTTCATGTTAATTCATGTTAAATTCGATGGAGGGTCACAGAGTAGGCCAGAAGAAACAGGCCCATATGCGAGTTAAGTGGTCCAGTACAAGTCTGAAGTTGTTGTGGATTGTAATGCTCCATCTGAATGTGTGAAATAATGTTATCATCAAACAAGCTCTAAGAAAATAGTTGTTTTCCCAGGTAAAAACGTGAAATAAAATTGGTGTTCATTGGGCAAAATGGATTAATTCTGAAAATTTTATTGCTGAACTCACTTTCCACAATATATCTTGAGTGCTGTTCTAACAAGAAGTATTCATAAGTATTTTCAGATAAGAACTCAAATCCTTGAAGTGTTTTATTTTAGTAAAGCATTGCCAAAAATCTAATTGTAGAGGTCTGTTTTAGTAGTACAGTTATTAACAGTTGCACCCCTACCCTTGCCCCTTACCCCCTCCAGATGCAGCGTGGCTAATGGGTCGCCGAGCAAGTGATCTCTGGTCTTTGAATTCGGATTGCCAGTCTTTTTGGAAGTACTCTGGTGGGCTAAACTACCATGTCCTTCACCCCAACCACTCCTCTCACTTCCTCTTGTTTTTCTGAACCACTCTCTTTTAAAGTGATACGCTGCCCATTACCCTGGCTACTGCAAAGGGAAACTGGACAGAAAGAAACGCTCTCAGTCTACACCTCTCAATCGTGTCCTTGTACACAGCTGTGAAATGGTTTACTCGGAAATGCATGATCTCTCTTAGCCTGTTTTGTTTTTAATTTTTCACATATCGCTAAGAAAACTTCAGACTTCGACAGAGAGTCGATCCTTACATGATCCTTTTTTACGTTTTATGTAACTTAATTAGCTTGGAGTCGATATGAAATCAAAATAGACACTTTTACATCCTTAACACACATTCCTGGTCTTGTCATAAACAATTACTTGGTAAAAGTTAAGTATAAGTATAAAGATATAATTTGTAAAGTTTCATCAAAGTGTAGTAATCCCCTGATATGATAGAAACATTCCTGATGGATAGAAACAAAAACTGCACTATAAAGAAATGCATGAATAGGGTGGTTAGGGTTCAAACTTGTCCACAACTTCCTTATTGTGTCTGTACACTTTTCCACCTCGTCACCTAGTCTCAAAGGTTCTTGTTTCACCTTCTCCAGCTTGCCACGTGTCACCCAATGTTATTTCAATGTCTGCATGCTTTGAGTTGTTTCTCTGAGTGACGTTATTGTTTTGTGCCCCTACAGCTCCCAGTATGATGTCACTCCGGCAACGGCACATTGACCCACAGCTGGCCATGGGTTCGCAGAGGTTCGTAGAGAGTTGTCTCGCACTTGGTGGGCAGGAAGGGGAAGGTAGCTTGTATTCATCCAGGTCTAGGACGGCGCTACGCCAGGCACGCAGCCAATCTTTTGGGCAGTTTGACGCTCTGGGACTGCCTCCTCTTTCCTCAGCAGTGTCTCATCCTGCTATCTACTTCGCTGCCTCATCCCACACTCCCCACTCCTCTTCCGTCGCTACAGCCCCTCATGCATCCCACTATCACTCTTCACATTTCCAGCCCATGGAACACCATCCCAGACCTCCCCTATGATGCCAGCCCAGCGCGCCCCCGCCGTTGCGGCAGCTATGGGTATCACTTCATTCTGTTGTGCTTGTTTTGTGCTTCTCAGCTGGCATGATCCTGGGACTTCGTCCAAAACATTTAACAGGACTTTTTTACCACACATTTCACACTTTCTGGTGAACCACTACTTGTGGGGTTTGTTACTATAATTGGCCATACTCACTACAGTTAATGATACTGCAGCTTGCAACTTGGCTGTGTAACTTCCTGTGACGTTCTACCTTGTTGCTTAATCTGTTCTTGCACCATCTGTCCCTTAACTTTGAACCAGTTCTCACACCTGCATGCCTGAAATGACCTAGTGCAGGGGGTGGCCAACATCCTGCAGAGTCTAGCTCAGGGCTCTTCAACTCCAGTCCTGGAGACTTCAGTTTCAACTTTAAATTGGGACTGGATTTAGACTTGGACTTGAAGAGTCTTAGTTAGCTCGAACGTATCCCAACACACCTGCCTGGTAGTTTCTAATAGTGCTGAAGACCTTGATTAGCTTGTTCACGTGTGTTTATTGGGGATTGGTAGTAAACTCTGCAGGACAGTGGCCTTCCAGGAGCAGGACTGGACACCCTTGATGTTGTGTGTCTCTATGTTAGAGCTGTCCAATCACATTCCTGGAGGACCACCTTCCTGTAGAGTTTAGCTCAAACATGCACCAGTGCATCTGCATGAAGCAGGAGCAGACTTGGACACCCCTGCTCTGTTAGGTTGCACTTTTCTAGCACTGGGTAGTTGAGCCTTGGCATGTTGTGCTTCAGTTTAGACAACTTTTGAGGTTGGAAAGGTCAGGTAGCAGTAAATGCAGTGTTACCTTAAATATAACCATCAAGTTGTCTTGGTTATTTAGGACTAGTCTGATATCTCACTCATTTCTTGATGCTAATTTCACCGTTTTCATTCACAGGGACTTGAATCGCTCCGACTCCGATTCTTCCTTGTGTATATCCCAGACTGGCGAGCAGCTACGCCTATCCTACAGTTCCAAAGGCTTCCCTGTGAAGCCCACTTCACTCCTGCATGGCCCCCATTCACGCTCTGAAGAGGGAGCCCACTCCAACGCACACAACGGGGGCAACAGAGTTCACGATTGGGGCGCATCTCCCGATGGAGGTCCTGATAGTCCCATATTAATGAAGAAGGTGTATGGCATAGAGAAATCTGCCAGTATGAGCGAGATCCACGGCTCCCAGGCAGTGATGTCCATGTCGGAATCCTCACGCTCCTTAAGCCCAAACTCCACTGAACCTGATACGCCGTCCCCCACTGGACTGACTGAGGGGAAGGCTGGAAACCGCATACCCCAGATCTCTTCAAAAAAGAGCCCCCTAGAGGAGGACAGTGGCTCCACAGGTGAAGACACTGACTCTGCTGCCAGTCGCAAGAAACATACCTTCAAGATCTTCAAAAAACAGAAGAAATAAGACAACTGGACAACAGTTTTGTTTTTCCCTTACTTTTCTTTTTGTCGTGTTGTTGATATAAATGTTTTGATTTATTTTTTCCCCTTCTGGTCAGAAGTTACGGCACAACCAAACACCTTTCCGAGGTCTTTATATAAATGTTTGCTTTTTCAGAGGAACACTTAGGAACAAGCTTGATTTTGGGGGTGGGTGGGAACGATACACCAGTGGGAACGGGATGGACCTTTTTTGGGGAATGTAACGCATTATTTATTCATCAGGAGACAGTACCAGACTTTCAAAGGAATCTTCCCTCTGATGGACTTTTCTTTCCTTGTATAATCTGTATCAGTTTGCATGTCTTCGCCTTTGTTTGATTGAACTTTGAATGCTCCTAGATGTTTGCTTGGTTCTTGTTCCCCTTTGCTTAAAACGCGAAATAGCCTGGTTCTTTAGTTTCTATAAGCACACTCCTTTGTCTTTCAAGTTAAAATGAATTGTCAGCTGAACGTTTAATTGTACTCTTCGATAAGTGTTTGTCGATGGTCAGAGAAACTGTAAAAGGGCTGAACTATCAGTGTAAAACTCCCCTCAATTATGTTGCACTATTTCTAAATGTGGTTGTGTCGGTTTTGTAAAGAACATTTAGAATATGCTGGAATACGCACTAAAACGTTTACACAAACCATGACACTGAACGTATCTCCAAGGCATCAGGGATTTCTAGTATGTTTAAGAATTACACGAATAGAATATTTGATCATTGTTGATCATTCCAAATCATTTAGAAAATACAAGATGGTTCATGAATGTGCACATTAATGTTTTTTGAGCATTTACTCTTAACCATGCCCCTGCTGACTGTTTCTAATGACATCATCCAAAATCCAAGTTCCCAAGAACACGTCTTTTTAAAAAAACAACAAAAATAGAAAATGTAAGGTGAATGCATACTTCACTTTGTTTAAATTACAGAGTTATTACAGCTTCAGCAGATCTTGCCATCTTGTATTCAAAGTGCCAAACTAAAGCCACCATCCAGAAATGTATACACTTCCCAAAGGTTGTATTTCGGTTTTGTTAGATCACTGATCTGAGATCTCATCTTAAATAGGTTTGCTATAAAGGTGCAGATTTTCCAAATTGTGGTGGAAGGGTGGGTGTCTACATTTACTTCTGACATGTTAAAAGAGAGCTTGGATATATTTTGTTCCTGCTGAATTAAGTCATATAATTTTTTTTTGACCCACAAGAAGTCGAATCCTTGATTTCAGGTGCTCTTTTATATCATTTTAAAGCTAGACCACACACAATTGCTGTTATAATGGAGTGACTTGCCTTTAAATGGTCAGATGTTGGGGCAGACGGATTTTACCACTGTGCATTTTCTGAGGAAGTGGAGACTGTTCTTCTTGTGGTTTACATGATGCTCACTAAGATAAAAGTATTTTTTATCCCAGTGCACTGAAAATTACAAGCACACTTTCTGAAAAGAGAGGGGGGTTAAAAATCAAAAGGCTTCGTGAGGGATGTCGCTATGCATTTTATTATTTTCTACCCACAGGCTTTGAAGGTCCAACGTATCCACGAACCTGGAGGCAAACCAAAGCAGCGCTGCACGAAAAATCTGTCATTTCTTTTGTGAAAGATGGTACAAGACCACATCCAAATGCATATCAACCAGTCAGTCTTTAACAGATATACAACTGTGCAGATGTATTTGTTTCATCTGTGCCTCTTTTGCACGAAGCGGCTCTTGTCAGTGAGTATGTCGGTGTGTTCGCATCAGTCCGGTCCAGTAAACCGCACTTCACCGTGTTGATGCATGTTCTCAAACACGGACGGGAGAGACGAACTGTTTTAGACTCTGTTGCCCTTTAGATATTCCTGCTCACTTCTCCGTTTGCGCTATTTATGCCTATACTGTACAGAAAGAGGTGGAGAAACAAAGTAAAAATGATCATTTTGCATCTTCTGTAATGTTCAAAACTGTAGTCTTCAAATTTTATGGCACTCCTGCATGAAAGCAATAAAAAAGGTTTTAAAACGAGTGAGATTTCCATTATTCCATATTGTTTTTTCCCAGTAACATATACAGTGGCCCCAAAATATTTGTATCTATCTATCTATTCCTTCGTTCTATTTATTTAGCTAACTAGCTAGCTATCATGCTGTTGATAAATTGTTCTATCGTTCTTTTAATATATTGATATATCTATCGTTCAAGATATAATTCTGTCAATAAATTGTTCTATCGTTCTATCTATCATTCTACTGTTCTATCTATAGGCCTATCTATCTAGGTAGCATGCGTTCTAGCTATCTTTCTGTCTATATATTGATCTATCGTTAACAGTACTGTTCCGTCCGTTCTTTCTTTCTTTCTGTCTGTCTGTCTAAGACAAATAGATAGATCTGTTAGGATAGATCGGCATCCCATATGAATGTACATTATTATGTACTTGTATGAATCGGACAAAGGGTGGAAACACTTCATTGCCCAGAATGCCACTTCCTGTTATTCCAATTCAACTTCTTTTGGGTGTGGCTAATTTAGTTAAAATAACTTGAAACGGAGCTAATTCCTAAATTATGAAATTCAAGACATTCCTTGGCATATCTGCACAGGGCACTGTTATAGCATAATTTTAATACTGCAATGGGTGCTTATTAATATATTACACATGTAGGAATTAGGAAAACCGTACTATATTCCAAAGCAAAATATGGTTGTCCAGGATCTTATACAGCACTTAAACTGAGAGTAATTATTCATGAGCTATGCTAAGTTTGCGTTAGAGGGTGGAACTCCGTTCTGTTTGCTTAAACTTTAACACCTGCAGCTCAGACAGGATGTTATTCCGGGTACCTGCTTTGGCGTTTGATCACATGAAATCCTGCACTGCAACGGTCCTTGATGCGGATATGGCGCAACCAGCCAAATAACGCAACAATATGAGCGACTGTGCACCATGAACGCAGCAAAAAGCTTCATTTTAATCAGATACAAGTTGCTTTGTTTAATCCAAATCTTCTGGTGGTTGTTGGGTTTCGCAGAGGAATGATGGGAGATCTTCCAAAGAGTTTGTTCCGCTTGTGTTTGCATGTCATTATTTCTGTAAGTATTTCAGATGCAAATTAGAGGTAGACCTAGAGTTTACATCCATAACTAAATGTATCTGTTGTTTATTTGTTTATAACCAGATGTCTTTAACTGGCTGTCTGAGCCGATCCAGCAGCACAGGTAATGTGGCTTTTCTTGACGCACCTGGCGAGCCCGTCTCCAACTGTCCCTTACGCGTAAAGTACAGCTGTTTTCAGTCGTCCGTAGTGCATGTTCAGGTTCTGGTTTCTTTCGATACTGGATCTACCTCAGTCGTTTTCCACAAATACTGGACCTGCGAGCCAGGACATACCAGAACCCGAGTGGTGACCGTGAGTTTTCCTGACTGGCTTGTGTACCGACCTGACTGGATAATACGCGGTTCTGACTGGGTTCTCAGCTGTTTATTGCGTGCTTGGATCGGACCGGATGAGTCCACCGGACCTGGCAGGTTTCCTGGAACCAGTGTGACTGTTCCCCTTGATATTCACTCACCACTGAGTCGACCCTTCAAACAACACCAGCTTTGTGCCAAATGGGACACAGATTTGCTCCTGAGAGTCAGAAGAGATGACATACCACAATGCTTGGAGGAAAATGGTATTATATTATATGTAATATACATATATGGCACAATAATTCCTTTTTAAAGTGTTTTTGTTTGCAAGTTTAATCATAAAAAAGTGCATGTAATACATTCTTTTAATTTTTTACATTTTCTTTTAAGAGGTGGCATCTCTTCTTTCCACAATGTATGCTTCTACTGGTGAACGTTATGGCATCATTAAAACCCTCCAGCCATTCAGAAATAAAGTTTTGGAAGGGCTGAGAATCAAATCCATCTATTATCCCTGGTGAGAGCTTCTCTAATTCTACTTATTTGGCAACAAGGCTTAAGATTATCATTTAATTCGTGGAATAACATCATGATTGTTGGTTTGGACTTTTTAGGTTTGCTGTTTCACTTTGGGTTTTGGTGGAGAAACCTTGCAGTAACCATTTATGTGGACTTCTGCTCCACATTGATTCTGAAAATAATTATGTCACCCCTACAATGTTCCTCACTGACACTGGTAGGGCTGTGAACCACTCAGAACCACTCATATCTGTTTTTGATCAGTTACAAAATTGACTTTTGTCTGATTCGTTCAGGTAAGATTCATGTCCAGGTGCATGGAGATGCTGGGCACTCCTCAGCGTTCCTTTCATCTTTTAAGGTTCCTCTTCATCAGTGGTGCCGTATCAGCCTGGAGATTCTGGGACGTGTGGTAAGTTTATGGATGCATACATGTGTAATGATCTCATAGTATTGCATGATAGGTTGGTGCACAAAGGCCACAGGTTTGGTTCTCAAATTGGGTGTTTCAGAAATAGCTTATTGTTATCCCATAGGCTCCAGTGGATTTATAATGTGGTTTTGCATGAGAATAGTACAATTTAGCAAATAAAGGTGCATTTACAATTTTTTTTTTTTTATTAATGATTATTGTTGTAAAAAATAAAATCTTATGCAACTGCATCTGTAAAAGCATACAGCCATGGCATTTTTTTTTTTTCAAATACAATGTAGAATTTATTCCAGAACATGTTGAAATGAAAACATATTTCTGTATGCATTTCTGTAAGTATTTCTTTGGTTTAAAGTGGGCCTTAACAAAATGTCTGAAAAATATTATATTTGCACACACAGATGGCCTTGCTAATATTGTTGGCAAATGAGATTTAATATTTGGCAGCACAGATTTTTGCCCAGTTTGTGGCTCAGTAACAACGCCATTCATACACTTCGCGACTGTAGTTTGATTCACTATTCTAGTGCGAACTGATCCAGTCATATTTGAAACTCATATTCTCATATTTCCCTCTCCTGTAGGCAAAAGTTTCTATTGCATGTATGGAAGCGCAGCAGAAATTTGTTAGCACAGCTGAGCATGTGTAAGAATCTTCATTTAAAGCAGTAAAACTTAAATTTCACAATTGTTACATTAAGAAAGATCTGGTGTTTTGGGCAGATTTGGCAAGAATGTCATGTTGGATGACACACATGGATATTTTGTGATTGGTGGAGGTAAATTCATACGAGGCATTGAAGGATATTATGGACCAGCTACATACTATCGTATACAAGGGCTCCCAGCTGACAAGGTAGGGTATAATGGAATTTTTAGTTTTTTATATTATATGTTTATATTAATAAAACGGATAGTTCCGGTCCTTGATTCTGATTGGTTGAGCCATGTTCGAAGCTGTTGTAAATTACACTACAAACATACACCTTTGTTTACTTCTGTGTGTTGCTCGGCAACCACTTTGTTGGAACCACAACTGTTTCTGAGGAACTACATTGTTTGGTGGAAGAATACTGTTTATTTTATTTTACACTTTATTTGCTCCGTTTTATTCTGTGAAACCTTGAATAACCGTTTTATAAAAGCAATAAGCCCCGTGAAGCCGTGGTTTACAGTGAATTTATAACAGCTAAGGGGGTTAGCTCCACTTCGCGTCGTGCCTAACAACGCCCCTTAGCTGTTATAAATTCACTGTAAACCACGGCTTCTTGGGGCTTATTGCTTTATTCTATTCCCCTGAACTAAGCATAGTGATATTTTACATCTTCACAGGCTGAGATTCACCTTCCTCCTGTAATATCAAAAGTGAATATAACCGGATGGTTCCAGTCTTGTGAGAATTTCAAATCAGAGCTTTTTCTGTCTGCAATAGATCACTCTCTCACTGTAAAGAGACCATCAGGTCAGTACCATGGGTGTCCACTAGCTGGCACTAGATATCAAAATATATGTTTTTGTCATTGTCTACAGTACAGTTGTTTTGTCTCACCACATCAATATTCACATGCAGACAGCTGTTTGGACACATACACAGAGCTGCAACTGAATCACAGTACTGTCAACTCAACAGAGCAGTGTATGTTCTTCGAAACAAATCCTTACAGACGCCAAGTTGCACAGTTGACCAAGCTACTATCACAGAAATATGGTAAGATTGTATTTAAACAGTTTGTTGATGGGTGTTCACATTATACACACTCTACTCATCAAAAGCTTGGGGTCAGTAAGATTATATACAGTATATATTATTTTATTGTTACTGTTTTGTAGGCAGGGTGAATGCATCAGCTGTGAGCAGGATTCTGTATGCTCTAGTCCTCCGTAAGATCAGTGCAGCTCACAGTCTGGATGTTATAACCAGGATGATGCCTTTCCTGCTGCAGTCTGGCTGCTTGGGAGACAATAGAGCACTACATCTGTCCTCTGTACTGTACAGCAGTGGATTCGGAGTCAGGAGACAGCCGTACAAGGTGTGTGTGTGTGTGTGTTTAGGGTAATGTGGCAATCAGGTTTCTCAAGCATCAGTTTTACATGTCTATTTGTAATCTGAACTCTGTGAACACTTAAAGTGAACGAGGATTAGTAGTTTAACATGAAACCTGATGTGTGGCATTGCAGGCTTGGCTGTTGTCCCTGTTGGCAGCTCAGAAAGACTGGAGGTTGGCGCTCTTACGTTTAGGGCACATGCACCATGTTGGTGACCTGGAGGTGACCCCTGACCGTGACCTGTCCTATGCTTATTACATTAACATCGCAAGACAAACCAGCATGGATCAGAAGAATCCCTCCCCACAGCAAGTAAGAGACTTTTTAAGTGTCTTTTTTTGAAAACAACACTCAAATTTCTCAAATCACGGATGATGGTTAAAAAAAAGATAGGAGGAAAAATTATATTTCGTTTCTATATTTATTTCTATTGTATTTCTCTAGTCATATTTCTGTATTATATTTGCTTTTACATTCTCTTGCAAAACTCGTGTTGTTCCGAGAAACTTTTGCATTGGCTCGCTATTAAACTTTTGCGTTCCACCAAGAAACTTTGTTCAGTCACAAAACTTTTGTGAAGGAAATAATGAGAAACCATAGTTTTGAAAACGCAAATGTTTTGCAAGCGAACAGTATAGTTTTGTGTCAAAATGTAGTAGTTACTCATGAAAACACAAGATATTTGTGCAAAAACAATAGTTTTGCGAGAGAATGCATTTTTTTTTTTTTTTTTTTTTTTTGG
>NW_015634026.1:1452521-1466083 GCF_001515625.1 Sinocyclocheilus rhinocerous | reverse complement strand
TGATGCGGAGGAGACGAATTGTTGGGAAAAAAGCATTTTTTTTTTTTTTTTTTTTTGTGCGAGAATGAAATTTTTTTTTCTGTGAGAACACAATCGTTTTGTGAAAACACCATAGTTTTTAAAAGGCAGTAGTCTTGCGCAAGAATTCAATATTTCTTTGGGGGCGGGGGGGCGCAATAGTTTACAGCAGGGTTCCTCAAATCTGGCCCAAGAGATCCACTTTCCTGCAGAGTTTAGCTTTAACCCTAATCAAACACACCTGAGCATGCTAATCAATGTCTTCAGGATCATTATAAAATCACAGGTAGGTGAGTTTGATCAGGGTTGGAGCTAAATTCTGCAGCGCATTGGCCCTCCAGGGAAAGATTTGAGGAACCCTGGTTTAGAGCAAAAACGACACGCAAATGTTTTGCTAGAGATTGCAACGTTTCCAAGTAGAATTTAATACTTTTGTGAAAGAACACACTGGTTTTTGTGAAAGCAGTAGTTTTGCGCGAGAACTCCGTATTTCTGCAAGAGAACACCATCGTTTTGAGAACGCAAATGTTTTGCTGCAAAACGCAATAGTTTTGTGTGGGAATACGTTTCAAAGGGGAATTCAATAGCTTTGAGCAAGAACACAAATGTATTGCTAGAGAACGCAAAGTTTCTTGAGGAACGTAATACTTTTGTGAGAGAATGCAAAAGCATTTTTCCTCCCTTCTCATATATATTTTTTTCCATCACCATGTCCCCTTAGGGGCTCTGTAAACTTCATCTTGTATTGTGGGGGATAAATTAAATTTCACTTTTCAGTTTTAATACAGGGTTTAAAAAGAAAAATGAGGATGTGAGGCACAGCAAAGCATTGAAAATGTCTTTTTGTCCCGTCAGACTGAGTAAATGGGCTTCATTGCCTTCACAGCTGCATTTTTTTTTTCTTTGGCATCAAATTTAAGATTCTTTCAAGGTCATTATGAAATTAGATTCGCATAAAAACTAACCCTTAAATTTAATGATGTGTTGTGCAAGGCAATTTGAATGGCTTTCGAAATAACGTTTCGTCTTCTCTGTAGACCTTTGTTGAGTTAATACGTTTAAATGATGAAGAGACCCTGAAGGCCCAAACCAATGAAAACGACGATCTGTTTCACTGGCTGAAGCTGCAGGCGCGAAGTGGAGTGGCTGAAGCTGAGGTACTAAAACTTACATCCAGCAAAAAATAAAAATAAATAAATAAATAAAATGCACAGAATGTTCCATTTTGATGTTATTCCTCCGTACTAATTATTACAGTTTAAAAATAACTTTTCTGTTTGAATATATTTTAAAATGTAATTTATTACTGTGATGCAAAGCTGAATTTTCAGCATCAGCACCTTCAGAAATCATTCTAATATTCTGATTTTGTAGCTCAAGAAATATTAATGTTGAAAACAGTTGTGCTGATTAATATTTCTGACCCCAAACTTTTAAATGGTAGGTTATTTATTTAATTATTCATTTTTCTTTAGCAAGCAATGGGACGCATGTTATTCTGGGGTCAGCAAGGGGTGTCTCCAGATATTCAGACAGCAGTGAAACACTATGAGAGAGGTGCAACCACACTCCATGACCCTGTGTCCATGTACGACTACGCCATTGTGCTCCTTACGGTCAGGATTCTTTATGTCTTTGCTCTTATATGCAGTCCTGAATCACTGATTCTTATATTTCATTGTGTGATGGTTCATAAAGAATATTTGATTTGGCCAGCAGAGGGCAGTCTTGCAAAGTGTTTAAAAAGAATGTTGCTGAAGAGAGAGGTTAGAGGAGATCAAATGTACTAAAGATCACATTTTCTTGTATTAACAGGGTCAAGGAGTTCCAAAAGATGTTCAGAGAGCAGTTACGTTCCTGAAGAAAGCAATAGAACAGGTATATCTTGCAGGTGCTGTGTAAAAGTTTGTTTCAAACCAGGGGTTTTCAAACTGGGACAAGAGGACCGGAAGGGGGTGCTAGGGAGTTTGTGAAAAATGAAGGGAAAATGTGGGAAAAAATAATACAAAGTAAATAATACAAAAATATATAAATAAATGCATTAATAAATACATAAAACATCTGACAATACAGTACTATGGTGAGAAGAAAAAGTTGGGCTGGAAGGGGGTACTAAGGGGTAAGTGGAAAATTAAGAAAAAAAGTTAAAATATAAATAAACATTAAAATGATGTAATGTTTTTTAATAGTGAATGATATAAAATGTAAATATATACATGTAAATATTTTCTAAATGTATACTTGTATGTTTGTGTCTTTATATATATATATATATATATATATATATATATACATAATAAATATACACAGTACACACACATACATAAACACAAGTTTTATTTTGGATGCGATTAATCATTGCCCAGCACTAGTTTTTAAATATGTTATATATTTATTATTATCACACACACACACACACACACACACAGTATATAGATATATTCAGTAAGTAAATAATAAATACATCTGACAGTATAGTACTATAGTGAGAATAGAGATGGCAACTAAATATTTTCCAAATAATATTTTACACATTTATAATATTTTCACAATAAAAAAATAGGTCTTTATACATAAAATATGTAGCTGCCTTTTACATTTTAGAACTGGGGTTCCTCATATGAGGATGGGAATATTTTGGGTATAATATTTTCAAAGATTGAAAGCTTCTAGTTTTGTCTTCATTTCTTGTGTATATTCATGTTAATTAAAAACTCAAATGGCATCTGTACAGTAGTTGTTTTGTAGTTAATTGTCATATCTTAAAGTGGTTTTGCTTTAATTGTTATGAGGCAACTAATAAATATAATTTGATTATTAAATGCAAGTGCAAATGCTCTTAATATATGTTACTGAATGTAATGGGTGCTCATGTGTTTCATTGTTTTTACTGACATATTGAGTGTATACCACTCAATCCACGACCTGTGAGTGATTTTTACATCCTGCAGGGGTCTGTTCCCGCTATCACTGCTCTGGGCTGGTACTATGAGCAGTATGAGAAGGATTACGAGAAGGCTGTGCATCTGTGGGAAGAAGCTGATGCCAAAGGTCACCCTGATGCTGCTATGAATCTGGGAGTTTTCTACTCTCAGGGCCTCTATCTTGGACAACCTGCCGACCAGGTAAACACTCACATGCTGAAGTGCTTTTATAGCTCAAATGAATCAAATAAAGTGTTTCTTTAACTGACTTTGCTTGTTCATCAGTTTAAGGCATATAAGTACTATTTAAAGTCAGCTCAGAGAAGACACTTAAACGGTGGCATTGAATTGGCTGATATTTGGATTCATGGGATTCCCGGCCAAGTTGCCAGACGCCCAGCAGATGCTGTTCTGTATGTAACTCAAAATAATAATATGTAATAATATATATTTTTAATGTAGATATAAAACCAAGCTTTATCAACCATTCACGAGCGTCATGCAACTTATCAAATTTGGCTCAAAAATCTGAATGTGCACGTGTTTACTCCGTGTGAATGTGCATGATGCCTCTGCTACCCATAATCCCCTAGTTGTTGAAGAAATTCAGTTTTTATTGTGTGGCACAAAGTTATTTCTAGTTCATGTTTTGCTGTTGCATTTATAGGAAATGATTTTTTTCTCTTTCTCTTTGGACTTTAGTTGGGTTAAATGGGCGTCTGAACAGAATGGATATCTGGGAACAGTCTTGAGGAACGGACTGAATGCCTATTTCAGAGGAGACTGGTAAACCTTTCAGTTTGAGTGGCCATAGAGATATAGATGCAGATATTAATCTATAATACTCATAATATTAAATTACAGCATGAATATCCTTTTAGAGTTCATTTACATTTGAAAAGGATGTTGCAAAGGCCACTTTCTATTGTTTATTTCATCCTCTCTCTCTCTGTCTCATTGTTGCAGGATCATGTCTTTGATTTATTATCTGAGTGCGGCAGAGAGTGGATTTGAAGCAGCTCAGTTTAATGTGGCGTACCTGTGTGAACTCAACTCAGTGAGTCCATTCTAAACAGTTTCTTTAGATTCAGATGAACATATTCACTTCAGTGGCTTTGACAGATGTTTTATATATTGTAGGTCTCTTTGGATCCAGCGCTGGTGACTCAGTGCATGTTAAGATATTATAACATGTCGATACAGGCTCAAGATCCGGCTCCTTACGGTAATTTAACAAATCTAAGACTAAAATATGAATAAAAATGACGTGAAAATGTATTGTATACCTCTTTGTTTTATATCTCTTTGTTGAAGACATTTACAACAAATATAAACCGTAAAGAACTTTTTGGAAAGTATTGTTGTTTATTGTTTGAAAATATACATTTTTATAATACAAAGTAAATAATACAAAAATATATAAATAAATGCATTAATAAATACATAAAACATCTGACAATACAGTACTATGGTGAGAAGAAAAAGTTGGGCTGGAAGGGGGTACTAAGGGGTAAGTGGAAAATTAAGAAAAAAAGTTAAAATATAAATAAACATTAAAATGATGTAATGTTTTTTAATAGTGCTGGGCAATGATTAATCACATCCAAAATAAAAGTTGTGTATTATGTATATATTAAAAATGACGTGAAAATGTATTGTATACCTCTTTGTTTTATATCTCTTTGTTGAAGACATTTACAACAAATATAAACCGTAAAGAACTTTTTGGAAAGTATTGTTGTTTATTGTTTGAAAATATACATTTTTAGGAATTTGATGGGGGAAAAAATATTTGTTCATTTAATTTAATTTTGTTTTAAATTTATTTTTATATTGTTTTTTTTATTTATTTATATTTTTAATGAATATAAATGAATATTTATATAATTTTGTTTTACGTTTATTTATATATATATATATTTTTTTTACATTTTTCATTTATTTTTATTACTTATTTCATTTTATTTCTATATTAGGGTCTGTTCATTTATATTTGATCTGAAAAGGCTGACAACCGCTGCAGTAGAATATAAAATGAATGTAATTTAGTGTGGGATACAGAGTGGCAGTCATATATCTTTATATTGAACTGAAATGCTTGTCGTGAAGGGCACCTGAGGTGATGGATTGATGTTTGTTTCCCTCTCAGCTTTGGTCAGAATGGGAGATTTGTTCTATGGTGAACAGGCTTTGGGCAGAAAAGAAGTTTCTGATGCCGCAGAGCTGTACAAGCAAGCATCTCTCAAGAATGAACCACAGGTACCTGTATCAGCAAATGGACTGAAGTCTAACCTTGAATGATCAGGAGTCTGGCAGATTGGTCTGGACCAATAAAGTAGACTTTGACTTTGACTTTGACTAAGTCATAATTATTTAATAAATTAGTGATTTCAAGTCATTATTTCGAAAAAAATAAATAAAGTAAACATTAAGCCAAGTCATTTTGTTTTGTTTGTTTATACAAGGTATGTTTGTTTATTTAGTTAGTCATTCTAATAAACTATATTTTATTGTTTATTTGTCTTAGTTTGTTAGTTTTTGTTTCTGTTTATTTGTTCTAACAAGTGATATTTGTTTCTTTTAACAAACATAGTAGTTTATTTGTTCTGAGAAGCTCTTTGTTTTGTTTGTTCCAACAAACTTTATCTCTTCTAACAAGCTGTGTTTATTTGTTTGTTTGTTTTTATTTGCTCCAAGTATTTGTCTTTTTTATTTGTGATTTTTCTACAAGTGCTATTTTGTTTTAACAGCAGTATTTGTTTATTTATTCATTTGTTCTAATGCACAATATGTATTTATTCTAACAGGTTTTTCATTTTATTCAATTTTGTTTTTTGCTTTTATTATAATTACTGTTATTACTTTTTTTTTTTTTTGCTTTCGTTTTTTTTTTAAGTTGCGTTTTGTTTGTTTTTGTTTTTCATTTCACTGAATTCATTTCAGATTTGATTTCTCTCTCCTCAGGGTTGGTATAATCTTGGCCTGCTTGTCCAAAGCGGAGAGTCTCTGCCGTTCAGTGTGCTTTCTGAGCTCAATTTGCTCCACCTTCACTTAACAGACCGACAGACGCTTCTCCGCACCCTGTACCAAAGGTAAGACAACACCACAATCATGAAACATTCAGACTGCCATTATCCATTTCAGATGGCTCAGTTGTACTGTTCTAACAATCTATTACATCATGTGTATATCTTTTCCATAGATGTAGAGAGACCAATAGTACCGATGCCTACCTGCCCTGCACACTGGCACTATTCAGCGCACACCTGCAATCTTTACAACTACATCAGGATACTGCGATAAAGGTCTGTCTATTTTTGTCTTTAAAGTAGAAATATTGATTTTTGGCTGTCTGGACCAAAAGCATAATGTAGCATGGACAAATTAATGTAATTATAAAGCAGTCAGTCAGTCAACCACAAAAAAGTAAAATTAAAAAAAAAAAAAAACATCCTGGATGAACTCCTTGTTGTTTAATAGTGTATAATTGCATGATCGCCTCATGGGGAAGCTCCTGTGGTTACGGTGTTAACATAATAATGATTCGTCTCTGAGATTGTCTAATGATGAGGGATTAATTTTCACAAATAGATGTTTCCTCTGTTCCTGTAGCTCATTGCCACAGTTTCGGCTGCAGTCGGAACTCTGACTTTTGTATTTGGACTAATTAAATGGAGGACAACACCACTCCACGAAACATCTCAATCCCAAACATCTGCTTCCAGCCAAACCCAAGAGGAGGAATCCTAAAGAAAACTTCTAGATAACTCTTAATATTATTTATAAACAAGTCTCAATATTCTGTTTTTCCTCCATGCGAAGCACTTGTTTAATCCTCATTTTTGTGCCATTAAGAGATGCAGTATAATAACAAAATGCATTATAACTTGAAATCAAAGCACAATCTGGCATTTAACTATACAGCGGCATACATTGCATTTCTATTCTGGTGAACTTAAAGGGATAGTTCACCCAAAAATGAAAATCCTGTCATTTATTCACCAAGTTGTTCCAAACCTGTATGAGTTGAAAACAAAAAGACATTTTTGAAGAATGCTGGTAACCAAACAGTTAAAAAAAATATTATGGAAGTCAATGGTTACTGTCAACTGCTGTTACAAAAATTCTTCAAAGCATCTTATTTTTGCTCAACAGAAGACTGAGCTCATACAGGTTTGGAACAACTTGAAGGTGAGCAAAGGATAACAGAACTTTCCTTTTTGGGGGAACTATGCCTTTAATGAAAATTTTTAAAGCAAAACAACAGACTTATTTATAAATGATACTTTTTCTACAAGTACTTTTAAAAAAAAGTTACATTTTAAGATGTTTCTTCCTCATGTTTCTCACTTAAAGCATTGACGTTTCAAAAAAAATGACAAGTCAAATAAATAGTTCTTCTGAATAAAGTAATATTTTAAAATGTAATTCCCGTTGAACTTGTTGGCTTCTTGTTTCTGGCGTGTCATTTCTTCTGAAGTGTCAGTTCTGGCTGTACCATTTTGGTGTTTAAAGGCAAACTAATTTTTCCCCCTCTTGGAGGTACAGTGTCCCAGCGGGGCCATTCTGCCTGTGTCTAATGAAAGAGTGCGAGGACTCCCCAGGCTTCTGCATAGACTGATGCAAACAGCAGGTGTTCAGCAGGCTGTGATGTGCCCACGGCCACACCGGGGCCTCGGGAACACACACCGCAGCTCACGCTTAATTAAAACAACACGAAAAACTGACTAACCCTCAGAGAGAGGGAGTGCACCACACTGTGCCAAGTGTCCAATCGTCAGGGGATGGTAATCTTACTGCGTTTGCATTCAAATAATGTGATGCTTTCTGTGAGACCCCTATTCTGGTGCCTCGTCATGATTTATGCATTTCACTTGGGCTGACTTACAATATACCTAATGTAAAGATCTTTCATTAAATAGTTTTTCTAAATTGTTCAGGGAATATGTTGGACTCGGCACACCGTTCAGTCAATGTAATAGCTAAAGAAACAAGTTTTAAAATCTTCAATCATCGTGAGAAATTGCCTCTGAGCTGTCTTTCACCCCGGCTGGCTTTTATGTGTAATTGCTGAACTTTAGATGATGTTTATGACTTTAAAAGGCACCAGAGGATTGTGAGATATTTGGCACTTTCCAGGAATAGGGTACAAAATAGGGCTTGCGAGTCTTAAATGTAAGTGAAAGGAGGTGCTTAGGGTTTCAAAAATGTTGTTCATCCATCCCAGGAATTTAAACTAAATGTTAGCTATATATTTGAGTTATATTTAATAGTAATTTTTTTTTAGCAAGGATATGTTACAATATTACAATTTTAAAATTGACAGTGAATTATCAGAAATATTTATATTTCATATTCTATTCTTCAAAGAATTTTGAAAAATGCTTCATGGTTTGCTCAAAAATATTAAACTGTTGTCAATAATAATGAGATGTTTCCTGAGTACTATTCTAAATTGTAATAACATTTCACAATATTACTGTTTTTATGGCATTTATTTGATAAAAAAATACAGTCTTGGTGAAACTATTTTCCAAAACATAAAATAATAATAATAATAAATTGTAACATTCATGGAAAGTGCTTTTTTGTCATTGATAATAATAATATAACACATTGTTGTACTCTGTCAAAGTAAAATATTATGTTCTTTTTTTTGTTTTGATGTTTTCTTTTGGGAAAATAAGTTATTGTTATTTTTTTTATTGTGGTAATTTTCATTTAAGCTTATTATGGTTATGATCTTTCACGTTCATGTGAAAATATCCATAACCAAACAGATCACTCAGCAAGTATATGAGCGTGTGTGTATCTATTTGGAATCTAAACCTCATTAAATGGATTTATCTGTCTTATGAGGCATTTGAATTTAGATATCAATTATGATACAAATGACATATTAATCAACTATAGTATGTAAAAATGTATATATCAGTAATTCAAAGTGCTATGAATATATCTAGAAACTTGTGACTAGGTATTTTTCAGGGAATGGCTGTGCGCTGCGACACTGCAGTGTTTGTTTCTCACACATCAGGAGTGCTAGCAGTCTCAAAAGTAGTCTCTTCTCCTGGGACGGGCTCCGCGGGGCCCTCGGACTCGGGCTCCTCCCCCTCCTCTGAGACCATCCCTCCTGCTTTGATCTCTCCTTCATTCTCGTCCTCCTCCTCCTCCTCCTCTGCGGGATGAGTACTGATGTGCAGATCTGTGTTTTCACACCCCATGGCCTTGTTCTTATCAAAGTCACGGAAATTGTTCTTTGCGCCCAAGATGTATTTGCCCAGGATGTTGGCCTGGTCCGGCTCGCTCTTGCGCCGCCACTGCAGCTTCTGGTGGAACTCCTGCATCTCGGTGTGCAGTTGGCCGACAACTTTATTGAGCTCGGTGATTCTGTTCCCGACGTCTGAGCATCACAACAACAGCAGTTAGTAGCGAAAACAATGCAAGGTTCAGAACGGCATACTATCATACTGCTCATACTATTGCTGCAGTGTGAATCAAATGCACATTTTTTTCGGTATATATGAAATTCCTGGATAACAAACTACATTTGCCAGAAAAAATTGTTTTCTCACTTAAGCTTTCTTCACTCATTATTTTGATTAGACTGGATGTTTTGAGGCATTTTTTTGTTTTACACAAAATTGGATATAAAAAAAATGCAAATTCTAAGATAAACTGGCATTCGAAAGCTTGGGGTTAGTAGGTTCTTGTATTGTAAGAAGTCTCTTATGCTCCCCAAAGCTGCATTTATTTGATAAAAATACAGTAAAATTGTAAAATATTGCAGTTTAAATCAGCTGTTTTCAATTGTGGTATTTTTTCAAATGTATTATTTCTGATAAAAAGCTGAATTTTCAGTATCATGATCCTTCAGAAATCATTCTAATATGCTGATTTGCTGCTCAAGAAACATTTCATATGAGGTGTACTTTGTTCACATTAATTAACTACATTAGTTAAAATGAACTAACAATGAAAAATATTTCTACAACATTTATTAAATGTAGTTCATGTTAAGTTCAACATTTACTAATGCGTTATTCAAATGATTAACTAACGTTAATAAAGGCTAAAAAGCACTGTAAAAATGTTCATTTATTATTTTTTATTTTACATTTTTATTTATTTTTAATGCATTAATGCACGTTATAATGCATGTTAATGCATCAACTAATGTAAACAAAATAGCAGTGTTTATTTGAAATCGTAAAGACATTTGTAATCTTAAAAAAATATATTTCTGTCACTTTAATCAATTTATTCCATCCTTGCTGAATAAAAGAGATAATATCTTTCAAACATTGTTGGGGTTGGTATGTTTTTTTGAATGGCAGTGTAACTGCATGTCACTTACTGAGCTGCATATATTGAAATCATGTGACAATGTAATATACTGCTGTGTGAAGTGTTTACAACATCTTTACTGTTTCACATATTACTTAAAAAAAAAAATGTCTATACTGAAGCTGAAGTATGATAGTGTGCCATTCCAAGCATTGATGCTGATCCCAAAATGGTCATAAGTAACTGTATTAAAACAAGTAAGTATTCATTTATCAGACACTCTGATCCATTTTAATTTGCAGTACACTTATTATATTCTTTAATTACAGGGACAGTCCCTCTGGAGAAACTTGTGATGAAGTGTCTTGCTAAAAGATCTCCTCTTCTGGGGTTTGAGCCTACAACCTTGTGGTTACCCGCACAGATCTTTGACCTCAAGGTCACAGCTCATTTTAAGGTACATAGTTCGACATAATTAATGTTTAATGCTAAATGTGTCACTATTAGGTTTTTTTTTTTTTAAAGGGGTCCTATTATGCTTTTTCACTTTTTAAATTTTAGTCAGTGTGTAGTGTGTATGTTTGGGCATAAAAAAGATCTAGAAAGTTACAAATCTCAAAGTCCACTCCAAAGGGAGATATTTCGCTTTTTAAACAAAATCAAGACTTTGTAAAAGAGCATAATAGGACCCCTTTAAATAACTGAAATACTGCAAGCTTTTTGTATCATTACCTGATGCCGAAAATATGACCTACCTTTACGCTTGCTCTCTTCGAACTCTCTGCGTGCGGCTTCGATGTAGCGGTGCACTAGAGCCTTGGTCACCTGCAGGCGGTATGGCACTCTGCCCTCACCTTGACCTCTGCTGTTATTCAGGGTATTGCTAGACTGAAAAAAAAAAGAAAAGAAAAACACCTCATCAGCAAAATTTAACCAAGAATTATGGCGGTTGTAGAGATCGAATCCCCTCAGACGCTCACCAAAGATGCAATGGGAGGATATTCTGGGGCTTTCTTGTTACTGTAACAGCAAATCTTTCGGCAGATGCTTCTACACAAGACCGGGAGGAACAGAAAGGTTACATCTGGTTCTAAATGATCTAAAGTCTGTGGTAAAAAAAAAGTGTGAGTTCACATAGTCTGCATAAGAGATTATGGAGGTTTGATAGTACCTCGCATTTAGTAGGTTTTCTTACCTCAAGATATAGAAGAGAGCCTTTGGAGATGGGATGATATTAAAGGGAGCTGGCATAGTGAGACCCTCCCTGAAGTAACTGAGGTAGAGTTTAGAGCGAGCAAACTTCCACTCGACATCTGCGTCATCCTGAGAGGAAGAGACATTATGAGCATACTGTACATAAACATTGTCGTTCAAAAGTTTGGGGTTGGTAAAGTTTTGGTAAGGTAAATCTCTTCTGCTCACCAAGGCTGCATTTATTTGATCATAAATACAGTAAAAACAGTAATATTGTGAAATATTATTACAATTTAAAATAACAGTTTTCTATTTGAATATATTTAAAACTGTAATTTATTCCTGTGATGCAAAGCTGAATTTTCAGCATCATTACTCCAGTCTTCAGTGTCACGTTCCTTCAGAAATCATTCTAATATGCTGATTTGCTGCTCAAAAACATTTATTATTATCAATGTTGAAAACAGCTGTGCTACTTAATAACTGCAAATGATTTCAGTATTTTTTGATGAATAGTAAGTTCAAAAGAATAGCATTTATTTGAAATATTTACTCATGAGGGAGAGTAAATAAAAACCGCTTTCATTTTTGGGTACCGGACGTTTCTTCCATCGCACTGGTCTACAAATGTTCTCTAATATTATCTTAACTCTTTTTTTTATAATGATCTTTTAAGCTTCAAACCTCGATCCTCTGGAATGAATTGGAGATCATGGCAATAAGCATGTTGAGTAGCACTATGACGATGAGCAGTGTGAATATCCCGTAGAAGATCCTTCCCACAAACTCAGCCAGAGCGTAATCAGGCATGTCTACGTATTCCTGGTTTGCCATTCCAAACATGGTCCAGAAGAGGAAGTTAAATGTTTCATTAAATCTAAAATGAATACAACAGACAAACAGATTTAAGATGCATCTCCTGGGTGATTTCAAACCAACCAAACACATGTAATTACATGTAAACAAGCTATTAATCACCTGCCAAGATATGGAGACACAACATATGGGACGTATATGTTGTTTATTCCGCACAAAAATGCGGTTCCGATGATCATAAGGATGAACATGAACCTGTAGAGCAAGAAAAAGATTTGATGAAAGCGATTTTAATGGTGTTCTCCTCTCATAGCTATACTGGACGTCCAATCGCAGAGATCAAACAGCAAGATCTGACCTCATCATGTCATCGATCATTCTTCCCATGGATATCTGCAGGGTTCCCAGGGATTCATGGGCCGGCAGAATGTAGGCGAGACGTGTGAAACTCAGCATGCTGGTCACGGCGAACAGAGTCTCTGCAATCAGCTGAGGATCCTCCTGTTTCCAGTCCTCTCGTACTATTCAGAAACGTATGATACAATTATATAATAATAATAATAGTAATAATTGGAGATGTAATTTTATTTTTTTTCATGTATTGGAAGTAGTAAAACTGATAAAAAAATAATAATTACTATTACTACTGCTGCTACATGTGGGGAAAAAATTAATTTCAAACAATTATTATATCATATTTAATTGCATTTTAAAATTTATTGTTATTAATAATATTACAAAAAATATTAATATAATAAATTCTATAAACATTTATTATTATTATTATTAATAACAATAATTATTTTAACTATAGTTGTAATTATTAATAATAAAATACAAATAATTACTACTGTTATTTAATTTATAAAAATAATATTAAATTGTATTTGATCAATAATACAAAAAATATAATGCTAATATATAAATGTTATTATTATTATTATTACTATTATTAGTAGTATTATTATATAATTTTATTATAAAAAAAATCTTTATTATTATTGTTGTTGTTGTTTATTATCCTAACTGTATTTGTTATTAATAATAATAATAATAATAATTTGAAATGTAATTTAATTTTTTTCATGTATTGGTACAAGTATTAAAAATTATAAAATTATTATTAGTATTATTACTACTGCTGCTACATGTGGGAAACATTACATTTGAAACAATATATTATATTTAATTGCATTTTTAAATTTATTGTTATTAATAATAATAATAATACAAAAATAATAATATAATAAATTCTATAAAAATACATTATTATTATTATTATTATTATTATTATTATTAATTATTTTAACTGTATTTGTAATT